>NW_010289030.1:0-19029 GCF_000700745.2 Antrostomus carolinensis | reverse complement strand
GCCATATCAACAGAAGAGTTATTTTTATTCTGTTTATCTTCTAAGTATATTCAATTTTTAAAAATTTTCTAAACTGAGTCATATACCAATTTACTGAAAAATCTAGATAACTGATGTTTTTCAAAAATCATTCTAACAGCTATTGTGTTCACACTGGAGGAGTGTTGCCACTTTTAAATGACATGCTTTTAACTCAAGATCCAACTTTACTTGTCAGTCCACAGAATTCAAGAATGTCTGGATTTTGGTATTCAAGTCTGAGCACAAATTAACATAATTCAAACAGTAGCAAAAACACAGCTGTTCTGAAATTAATTTCCCCAAAACTTGTTTTTGTATTTTAATATTTCACCATCTGAAAGGTCATAGAAATTGTATTAGCACAAATTCCTGAAAATGCATTGAAAATGTTTTGTCAAAAACAGCTCTAAAGCTGGTACACCAAATGGCCACTCAATACTAAATATGTTCTCCATTTTTATGGAAAACCTTTCAATTATTTACATTAATTACTATTAAGAGAGTTTTTTGGAGTCTTTTTATTATTTAATTTCTATATGTGTATAATTTATATTATCTTTTAATTAAAACTATTCCTTATGTTTTACTTCTAATGCCTTGTTACAACACCTTTCCATCTCAATAACATGTATGTATTTGTATACTTGTACATACATATATATACTTATCATCTAATAGTTTTTAAATCTTATGATGGATTACACATTCTTTAAATACTGAGGGCTATTTTTTAAAAATATATTTTGGGGACAATGATAAGAACTTAATGAACTGGAGTTAGGAGTTTCATTGACAAAGCAAATTCAACACAAAACTGTCAAGTTTATGTCTACAATATTATTTTTGCCCCAGAGCTCTTTAATAGGCAGAAGTTGCAAAGAATCACAAGCACTGTAGAAAGAAATACTATTTTATCAGGGTTTAGTAGTGATGTGGGTTATAAGGAGACCCTGATAGAAATGTGAGACTACCTAACCCTACTCAGAGCTTAACACCAATAATTCCTTTCTAGTTAAAACACTTATAATTGTTTTCTCCAAAGCAGAACTCAGCGAAACTTTTCAAAAAAGTAACTTTAACAAAGTCCTCTAACTCACATGACAGTGTGCTGTATCTTCCTCTACTTCTTAAAAATATAAAATTTAAAAAAATTGCAACACTTTATTTCATCTTGTACTGGCAGCAAATATATTGAACACACAGTGTATTTCTTGGAACTGAGATAAAGTGCCATTCATTGTCAGAATTTAAAACTATTAAACTGACCTCAACTTTTAAAAACTACAAGGGCTTATAATTTTTTTTTTTAATTACAGTATTTTGTTACAGTAAGGTAATTCACAACCTCAGAAAGTAACTGTCAGAGGTATGCTTTATTTTTTAGTCTTTGCTGCATGTAATCATAAACATGACATTCCAACACCATCGCTACTCACTTTTTGTATAATTAAATTTGAATATGCCGTAAACACTACAAGACAACATTTACTGGTGGATCCTAAAATATAATAAATAGATAATGTGGTCAGATCAATTATTTAAGCACAACTTGCATCCAAATACAAGGATGGCCACTTGAAATCAAAGCTGGAAGGCTGGATCTAAAAGCCAACAACTCCACGCAACTCAGGACTACAAGAAAAAAGGAAAGAACCCACTAGGTTGCAGGATGAGGGCAGAAAGATCTCCACGTAGCCAGCACAGTACCACAGCAAGAACAGAACTCAATGGCACTGCTGGCATCAGAAGCATAGCTGTATTCCTTCTGTACACTGGAAAAAGATTTTGCCAAATTTGGAATGGTTATATAGTTATATTTTGAGCTGTAGAAAGAGCTGAAATTTTAAAACTTGTTATAAATCAGAATGAATTTTATTTTAAATTTCTATTAAGTAATTACCGTTAACATTCAAGAAAGCCTAGATCAAAAGCCCTAGATCAACAACTGGTCACAACTAAAATCAAATGTGGCAATCAATTAAATTATTGAATCCCAGTACACATTATGATCTAGTCAGCAAATTCATCAGCCTCCACAAGGAGCTGCCACATGACAATGACAAACTTATACAGAGGGTTAAACCATGTTAGCATTTTGGACTCTTTCTAAGCTTATAATCTAAACTAATTTTGTAATGTAATTCATTACTCAAGTTCAGTAAAAGAAAAACTTACACCTGTTATTTCTGAAATGAGACCAAAATTATTAAAGGTTTGTTGTTGTTTTTTTTCTCCCCTTAAACAAAGGAACATTGGAATCGTTAGTTGTTTTCAGAGCAATATATCCAAAACATAGTATATTATCTGCGGCAGGACTACATTCACCATTTAAGTGGCAAAGAAATTAAACGTATCTATTTTAATCAAATTATTTAAAGTATTAAATGCTGCTATATCTGGAGAAATCATTTACTATACAGGACAACTTTTAGGGAACAAATAAAACTGGTATGCCAAAATAAGCCAGAATTATAACACCGGATTTCTGGTCTCCTACAACTTATTATCTCTATAAATAAGATTATAGTTAATTATCTATCTTGTATGACATTTATAAGGAATGGTTAAGCTAGAGAGAACTGGATATACAGAATCCAATATAAGAACTGTTTAAAGTAATTCAAACATCCATACAAGTAGCAGGAAAATACAGGGGTGAAGGTATTCCTCCAAGTAGCTCTATTTGTCACAGAGTTTGATCACCCCAGACAATACAGATGAAGGTGTGAAGACAAGATAATTCTGATTTTGAAAACCCCTCTGCAGCATTCCTGTGCAGAGAGAGACAGTTACGAGTCTGTCTTCAGAAGGACTCCTACCATTCTAAAAATACTGTCCCACAGCTGTTTAAAATTTATTTTTTTAGACCATAGCACCACTGTTTGGTTGTTTCCAATTTCTGAAACCACAAATAGTAAAAGTGTACTCAGTCTACTGCAAACATAAATAGCAAATGCACGCTTCAGCACTTTTAAAAGGATATGGAAATTGGCAACAAAAATGCAGTTCATGTTGAAAATTTACGAGGGCTCTGCCATATTTCTTCAGAAATACAATCAGGTAAAAATTAGGAAGATCTCTACCAGCTGGGTGGCATTTTTGTGTTTTCTTTACTTATATTTTTTTTAACTGAAAGACTTTCATTATGCAACTTCTGGCACTTGATAAAATAGAGCATGGTACCTTTGCTAAAACCACAGTTTCTTTGGTTATGTTTAGCATTACACAAACATCTTTCACCTTAGATATCCTCTCGTATTAGTGCGTTTAATTTCAAATACTCTAAGGCACATTGCTTTGGGACAAAATTATTTTAATGACTATCAGTAAATGAGATGCACAAATTCTTCTTTCCCTCCCCCAATTTCACAGGTCATTTAAAAATAATCCAACCCTTCACAATTATACTTTCATATATTTGGAACTTTATGTACATATTTCTATTAAAGTCCAATAATATCATATTTTTCACATGGATCTATTTCAAGAAACACAGCACATAATGGCAAATTATCTTCTAGGTAAAGGTAACGGTAGACATGTTAACAAATGTGATTACACGCTTTTGATGAACATCAAAAGTCTGAAAACCTGAAGGAAATGTCAATATTTTTTCGTCTGAAGTACACTTCTTGAAAGAAATCCGGATCCCAAGGAAGTTGATGAGGGTTTAAAGTCAACGGGGCTGAGTTTTCAGCCCTGGCATGTGTGAATTCAAGTGAGCTCACTAAGAAAAATATCTGTTTAGAGTGGTATTTGTGAACTATTTTATCCTGACATAAAGCAACTAAAAGTAGAAACAGGTAATATTCCTCCTGATGAAAAGCAGCATTTTGGTGGTTTCTATAGCAATAGACTGTTTCTATCAATGGCATACCACTAGAAACCCCTACCTTTGAGATGGAACAGTCCTAAAAAAAAATAATAAAAAATACAGTAATACATTAATTCATTAAAAAAAAAAAAAAAGTGTTAAATTTTATACAGGATGGAGAGATTTTTTTTTTCCCCTGATCACTTGCAGCTAAAAAGATAAGCTAAATATAAATATAACTTGCTATAATTTGGGAGGAATTTCTTTTGGTACAGAGGTTACTTACTACAAGCTTTACTAACCACACAGTTTGGAGGCAGCAAGGGCATATATTTATGTTCTTTAAAACAATTCCATACATTTCTGAATTTTTGCCTAAGTAGACATTTTATATATTCACAGAAAGCAATTTCCTAGTAACTTTGAGCGAATTGCAGACATATATGCATGATTTTGCCATGTATGTTATATTAAAAAAACTAAATTGGAGATAAGACTATTACAGATAGACTATGAAATAAAAATTTGTCCAACAGGCCATAATACGTTGGATAAAAGCCACACATGTTAAATACTCGTTAGATACATTTTTGCTGTTGACTTGATAATGTTTTTCTTTCTGATTTACTAAATCTGAAATACTGCATGTTTCTGACCATCAGTAGGATACTGTGATTAAAAAAGTATCAGGGTAATTTCTCCACCCCCCCCCCAAAAAAAAATTAAATAAATAAAAAAATAAATAAATTGGAAATGGATAAAGCACTCTTGTACTGAGTTTCCCAGTGGCACTTGACCCAAATAAAAATTCCCAAGCTTGGAGTTGAAGCCTCAAGTGGAGACAGGAGTCTAGAAATAACAATTAAATTGGTATCACGAGCCTGCAAATGATCCCGGCTGCAGAAATGGGAACAGGTCACGACCTCAGGCTGGCAATCACTGTGTCGAGAATTCAGCATGACTGAACTTCCTTCATATTTTTATATGCATGTTAAGATTTATTTTAAGAATGTACCATAGCAATTAGTTTATAATATAGGAATGAAAATAAGTAAATTTAAAATGAAATCACAATTTGGCACTTACCTGTATTATTTAGCTTAACTTGAAGACCTTTTATATAGAGAGCGCCTTACATTTTTTATTTGATTTTTTTTAATGTTGATGTATAGACCTTGGCATTTTTTTAAATAATACGTATTTTTTATAGCTATCATTAATATTTTAGAATGAAAATGATGTCCTGTAGAAATAAAGATTAAAAGAAAATACAAAACCTTCTCCTAATCAACTAAGAATAAACTGTTGTGCACATCACTTTGCATTTCTATAGAGTTACCTGTAGGGATTGGGAATTTTTTTGGTTGAAGGGAGCAGTGGAGGCACTCGGTAATTGCTTTGCTTCAGAAACTTTGTGTTACACAGGTATTTTTCACTGGATATTATGCTTTGTGATGGAAAACCTTTTCCAACTGCTCATTAGAAGAAAAATATTATTTTAAAATTTAAACTGTTTGCAAAGTATAATTTTAACTAGGAAAATTCCTGTTGTAAATATAGAACTGAAATACTGTGATGTGGTTAACTGCACCTGCCACCCAAAAGAATTTTGTAATATTATGCAAAGACTTTAAAGGAAAAATTATTTGAGAGAGCAAATAATGGCAAGAGTACTAATAAATGTTTGATTAAATTTATTTAAAGGAATAATTTAATTCCTTTTTAAAAAAATACTCCATCCAGTTTACTAATACTGACACATTCAGAATTTAAGTACCCACTTTTGCACTTACATTAAGAATAATATTTAAATACATGATTTTCTTGAAGGCCATCTTCAAGGCTAAGGCATACAAAAAAAATTAACATAGAGTCAACATTATCTTAAAGGATAAACTACATTTGTAAACCACAACATAATATGCTATGGAAAAAAAAAAAATCTTTAAGATAGGAAAAGATACAACCTAAGCCCACTGAACCAAGAGAAAGAAAAACCTGATGTTTCTAACCATAATGTACTGCACTCCTACACAAGAAAATGTTTTCTTCTACAACCTGTAGTTAAATAAATTATACACTCAATATGAACAGTGCAAAAATTTATACATCTCATGCAAAGCAATATTGAGAGAAGTGTACCAAGTGTCAAATCTTTATCTTAACTGCAAAAATATTCATTAGAGGAAATAACATAGCAGAAGAAGTAAGAAGTAGAATGTCACTGAGAATATCACAGGAAAAAAAAAAAAAAAACCAACAAAGTTTAAAATCTGCCTTATTTCTTACTGGGAAGCAGGGGAGGAGATATGGTATAGAACCAGTACAGTACAGTTAGTACTGGAGAATTAGTGTAGACGCTAGTAGAAGGACATAGACAGCACAGGCAGGGGGGAGACAGAGCCAACAGGAAAGCCATTGGCTTTTCCAGTCCATTTTCCAGGGGCTTTCTCAACGGAAAACATAAATTTTTTTGAACTTACTAAGTCTTGGTTTTGTTTTTTTTTCTTTAAAGGAGAAAAATATTTAATTTTCCAATTACTTGTTCAAATCACCTTAAACAAATTTAAAAAATAAAAAAAAAAAACCAAGATAAATCTTCATTCTTGTAGGAATCGTCAGACATTCGGCTTCTAGAAATATGCCTCCTTAAATTAAATAGGCAGCAACAGAAATTGGTCCTTTCTGTGGATACAGTAAGTATCTGTCAGCAATATTTACAATTTAAGAAAATAAGTTACATAGTTTTCCTTGAATACTTTTCAAAATTTTCTGAGCAGATTCTTGAGATGCAGCGGGATGGTACTGCAGCTAAATCTGAAAAAGCTGAATAAATGAAATTTATACATTGCTTTGAAGAGCTTTTTGGTGCTGAACTTTTTTGTAACTTCTATATAATAAAATATCTCCTTAATTTGATGCACTTGAACGTGTAACCCAATATTAGCAATATTCTAGCTTCTGAAATGAAAGGAAATAACATTGTCACTCTATCATCAGGCAGCAGGCGTGTACTTTCTAATTTTAACAAGATCTTATCTTAAAAATTAAAAAGGTATTCTTCACTAGAAAACTCGAACACGGAAGAATTTGGGCTCCACTCCTTCAAAGATATACATAGGTCTGTAACGACAAATAACGCGAAACCTGTTAGAATTTACTGGTACAGATCCAAGTGTTGAAGTTCAGCTTGCTCTTAAGGATAAAACCCTGCCTAACACGTACGAGTTTGCTCAACTTGAGCCACACGAGCACACCCCCCATCTTAAAAAGTAACTACTCTTGCGTGTAACATCTGGCATACGCCGAGCCTTACAGTACAAACTCTCTGGAACAGGGTCTGTCTTCCTATCTGCATAAAGAAGCCATAATCATGACTGGGCTCTTTGAGCACTACCACAACACAAAGAAATAAAATTACATACAAAAACAGCATTAAAAAGCATTTAGAGTTGCAAAAGCCTGCATTCATAAATTGGGAAATGCCAGTCTTAAGACAGACTGCTTGTCTTAAGACAACACGTATTTTTTCCCTTTTCAATGGGAAGAATGCCTGCCTCTGTCCCAGTCTGCTAACAAGGCCCTGGTTACCACACCATTATCTTCCCAGTCCCCAGCTTCTCATCTCAGTTTCATTCCTCTCATCCAGAAAAGCATGGTGTCCTTGCCCCACCAGTCCTCATCTCACCTCCTCCAGGTGCTCTCCAGCTTTCACAAATAATTGCTTATGGCAAAGAAATGACAAGAATCCAGGGTTAAGTTGAAATCCTGGGTTCTTCCCCCACATCATGGAGGGAAGTATGTTCTGCTGCAATTTATTTTGCTCTGGCAAGTTAATATATAGTCTTTGCTTAAGTGTGGTCCTATTCCTCATAGAGCAGATGCCTGTCCTCACTTTCCTTTAATATCATCTCCATTTTAATCAACCTAACCATTTTAATCTCCCTCCCTGGTCCTGGGGCACCAAAAGAAGGTGTCACTTACAGCCTGTCCAAGCTGCCAGAAAAAGTATCTGCAACATCCCCACAGTCCTGAGCTCAAGTATGGTCTGTAGGGATGTAACCATGAGATCATTTCACTGCCCAACTAAATATCTTCCATTGGGTATGTGCAATCAGCCTCTTTTCAGGACATCTTTCCATACAGGAGATTTCAGTTCAAATATAGGCTCCCCAGGGAGGTGGTCATGGCACCAAACCTGACAATATTCAAGAAGCATTTGGACAAGGTCCTCAAACACATGGTCTGAATCTTGGGATTGTCCTATGCTAGGGCAAGAGTTGGACTCGATGATCCTTGTGGGTCCCTTCCCACTCACAACATTCTATGATTCTGTAAGTGTGGCAAAGCTACTGAAACAGCGGAACTACAGGAGGTCAAGGAACCTTAACAAAGACAACGGTGCTGATGTGAGCCCTACTGACACCATGGTTGGGTCATTTATATGAACACATTTATGTATTTCTGTTCTGAGAATTACTGCTCCTTTAGGTCATTTAACAATAAACACAACAAATTTCCTACCTAAGGCTGAATCACATATTTCATAGTTCAGTACAAACATGGAGGACTACCCAATGTGAATGACAAGAAATATTTCTCAAGATGAAACAAAACTAATGTTTGGCTAATTTTCTTATTTTTTAATCACATGCATCTTTTGACCATGCAGAGAAGCCTCCTGAAAGGAGTGTCACAGAGACACAGAGTAAATGCAATAGCAGAAATGCTCTCAGATAAGTAACTTGCTAAAATGTTGGTAAGGTCATGAAGTTGGTTTTATTTTTGCTTCCTTGAGGGTGGTAGAAATGACAGAGCATATTAAATGCCAAATACAATGTGAAAAGATGGAGCAGTACTAATCAAGTAGAAGTCAGCATTAAATAAAAAAAAAAAAAAAAGGAAAGAAGAGTGATAAAGGTGGGTAATCATTTAACTATCCTATTTCCAACTATTTTCAAGAAATATCTTAAAAGAGAAATACCTAGATCAGGTATGCACAATATTTTCTATTTCTTAAACATTACAACTTTAACGTAGTATATGTTAAGTAACATCTATTTTGCTTAAACACTAGGAATGGTGTCTTATTTAATAAAATCTGTGCTTTTAACTAATCCCCTCATATGTTTACTCATTTCTTATTTTGTCTCCGTTATGCTACAGTTGTTCTTTCAATAATGAAGTATGTAAGACACCTCTTATTTCCCTTTCTCTATCTGTCTTTTAAAATTCCATAAATAAAATACTTTTACCTATTGGGCATATAAAGCATATATAAATCAGAAATTCTGCAGAACAGAGCTTTTAAACTCATATTTTCAAAGATCAGTTAAGAAATATGTTGCTCTAAGACCAAAGTCTTATTTATATGAGTTTGTGGCTTAACTGACAAGTATTTTTCTGTGACAAGTAAGGGCAGACAGTTTGTATCTTAAATACCATAATCCAGTTTTCAACCCATGTAGACGTCTGGAAGCGAACCAGTCAGTAAAGTAAATTATATTATATCCCACTGACAGTCCAAATACAATCCACGAGATTCATTACTTCTACCAGAGACAAAAGAAAAAGATATGGGAGAGGTGTGGGAGGGTCAAAAATATTTGCAGCTCACAAGATTGCTTCATCAAAGTAAACAGACTTCTATTTTTAAAAATACAAATAGCAGTCAGCTCTTGGTTTAAATACAAAGGTGAGATATAAGCAATAGCTTGCTACATTTTTATGTGAGGCCATGGGCTAACCGATTCTGTTTTACAAGCTGTCAGGAGTCTGACCTCTTTAATTTGCTGGGAGACATGGAAACAGCACCTCAAAAATTATATTTCTTAGCTAGTATGAATATTTTCTCTCTGCATTTCTTTTACATGACTTTACGTTGTATTTATTCACAAGAGTTTTTCCAATTCTTAGATAGTGGTCTCTCACACATGACAGGCTTCATTGATCTAGAAGCCAAGATGTACAGATAATTGCAGTCAAAGCTGCAATTTAGCCTTTTTAATTCAAAAGTAACATCTGAGAAGGAACATTTCTGCATGAATTAGAATCTGAAGCTAAATAGTACTTTCTTTTCTTCCAGTAACCTCTTCAGCTAACAGCCCAAACTGGACATTTACAAACTGGATGTAACCTTTACGTTAAGTAGTTCCATATGAATGAAGACAAATTGAGATTGTTTTTTTTTAACAGGAATTATTAATACATTATAACTCAATCATTAGTTTATTCATAAGGAATATTTTAAAATCAAACCAATCTAAATTTTATATAGACAGAATATTACTTATATTAGACAAGATGCAGACAGTCCCTTCTCTCAATGGCAAATGAGAAACTGAGGCAATGACATTTTTAATTACAGTGCTAAACTGAATTTCCACATGAAGGTCACATCGTATTCTACAGAACAAGAAATTGGAAAACAGGCATGAAAAATGCAGCATTCATTTTGTGTCTTAATTGTACTATTTGATTCCAGTCTAACAGTATTGTATTGAAAGTTACTCTCATGTTGTTGCATTTTACGAAAATTATTAATAGTTCAAAAATTTTAGAAATAGTTAATTTTTCACTGAGCTGTATCTTTTCCCCTGAAAGTGCCCTGGCAACCATCATTTCAGTTTGGTAGTATTCATATATGTGAATCAATGGGAAAAATTCCTTTGTTTTCATTGAAACTGGAAAGTGAGGCACTGGGTATATCTTTAGAGCTAGTAACTCCTTTGAAAATGCTGTATGCATCACAGCACTTTCAGCAGTTAAATTGAAATTTATTTCCATAACACACAAAAATGTTCCGTTTTAGTGAAAATAGGAAAAAACCTCTTTATAAACTTGGTAGCTACAACTGTAAAAATATTTTAAGTTGATGCATAAGAGAACATGTTTTTATTCCGTAGGCTTGTATTATGGGAAGCTTAAATACAGATTATCTCTTTCAGTAACTCCCCACTTTACAGTAGTAGCAATTCATTCTAATTGCTTGGGTAGCACACTCAGGAAAAAGAGTATTTTTCCTTTTCACTGAATAATGTTTCATGTTCGGTTAAATGCAGGAAGTTACACCACCATTGGAATGCGATTGTCTGCAACTGCACTTACTTCTTATCCATAGGTTTGTGTTTAGCTGAATATTAAAATGTTAACCATTCAGCATTACTGCTCAAAATATCTTTAACTTTTAACTCACTAAACTAAAAAGGAATCTATCCGCTACAACTAAAATAATTTTAAACCATGCATAATCATTTTTCACAGAATTTTTATCCTCCTGCATGGAGCGGATTATAGTAAATGTAATTCACACATGCTGTTTCTTATTCAGAGGAAAACACAGAAGAAGGATGTGGAGAATTTCTAGCCAAATCTTCACTCAGATCCAAGATCCACGGACGCCACTGTAATTGAGAGACATTCACAACCAGATAGCTGTAGACTTCATTTTTGTTTAAAATAATACCACTTCTACATGAGTTCCAACTCAAACATTAACGTTATTTAACTTCTAGCAAGCTGCCTTGAGCTGAATTTACAACAGATTACAGTTTCTTGTTTTAATTTCGTTCAGAAAAGGACGTTGCTTAAAGTCATATGCTTATATTCACATGCGGATTATGTAAACGTGCTGCTTCTTTTCAGACTACTATAAAATTATGTGTAACTAATAACATTCTTCTTTCGGAATTTGACTTGCCTGGCAGTTGACAACGGAAAATGAACTATTCCTCCCATACCTCAATATATACACTTTACTATGCAAGTTATTCAAGTTCACCATGCACAGCCTAAAAATGCCTACTCATAATGCCCAGCCTCTCAAATATGAAACAAGTAATTAAATATCAAAAAAGCAGTTTTATTCTCTTCAGATTTCAAATAAATTGTGATTTAGTTCTACTGTTCAGACATTCTGCATTGTATCAAAAAGAATGATTTCAAAAGTCACATTTAAAATTTTATAATAAGAGGGGATACAATGTTTGATATTAAATTATAGTGTTTTATATTAAAATATTTAAAGTAAAAAAAAACAAAACCTCAAGAAATATTAAAAGATGCATAGCTGCACAGCGTTTTTTCCTAGGGCTCCTCACCTATATGAGATGTTTATTTTAATTTTTAAAACATGATCAATTATATATTGTTTACACTGCTACCCTAAAAAGAAGAAAACCTGATTAAAGTACCAAAATAAGTTGATTTCCAAGGTGATCTGATTTTAAAATCAATTCTAAAATAACAAAGAGCTGCTTCCTCAGCTTCCATACACACTCATGTGCTGCTTCTCGGCTTTACCAAAGGACACTCCCCTGGACATCTGCAGCTGACTGAAGTCACTTCAGTCCTTTGATTTGATTTGAAAAATTGATTTGAATTGATTTGAAAAAGTATCTCCTCAGTTCAGTAACCTTACAACTTCATCAAACTTTCATTACTAAGCTGTGATTGGAAAATGCCCATAAAGACAATCACATTTTAAAATCATAACCTCACTTTATCCTGTTTCTGATCTTCAACACATAGAATTTTTATTAAAAAAATATTTATATTCTAAATTAAGATATAATCTTTATAAAATCTTTATAAACATTTTTACCAAAAAAAAAATCTTTATTCACTAAATTTATTTAAATTTATTTATAATTTCAGTTAATCATGCCACCTTTTGTATAACTTGTAAGGAACATAACATACTCGAAACTGATATTTAGATGCCAAAAGAAAGGGGCGTCCTTTATGCAGTGACTTCAGTCCAGTTTCATTTGGCATAAACAGAAGGGATCATGACTCTCAGGATCTGTAATAAAACCAGTCTAATATCCAAATAGAGTGTTTTCTTATCTTTAGCTTCATGTATTTCCAAGAAAATAATATTTAGAATAAATATACTTAGTTTAGAAACAGAATCAACATGCAGCTTTTGATAGACAGTATCCATACATCAGCATTTAATACCTAGAAATTAGTAAGAATAAGCTAAGGTGGCATCTATTTCCATGAGGAGAAAGGGTGAGAACTGGTAAATGATGGAAAGATCAGTGAGTCTACACCTCTACCTCATTACAACATTTTAGAAAATGAAAAAAAGGCTGCTTAGAGTATTATTTTGCCCAAAAAATATTTTCCTGCTGTAACAAAAACTATATAAAATTTATTTTCAGAATTTTAACATGATGTCTAAGGCAGCAGGAGCTGTTACTACACTATACTACACTATAATCTTGGCAAATGTTCCAGTACATGTTTGAATTTGATTTATTAAAAAATAATTTCATGGGTACTTGCTGAGTTATAAGTTAAATTATGTCAAATCACTGAAAATTCTATAACGCTGAAACACTGAAATTCCAAAAAGTTACTCCAAAGGAGAAACAGTTTTTTCAATAATTTTAAGCTTCAACCACTTCCCTAAAAATTTCTAAATTATTACATTCCAAAAATATATAAATTCAGTTAGATAACATCTTAGAAAGCCAAGCAAAATCTCAATGCTGCTTTTCTATTGTGTAATAATCACTAAATAACATTTTTCTCCTCAGTGAGCTACAAGATAAAATTGCAACTAATATATTTTTTTTTAATTTGGATCAACATAAAGTCTATTCCTAATCTATCTTTTTAGTATGCTTTTATTATACAAAAAAAAAAATGTTTTGTTATAAAGTATCATTTAAATGCATTTTAAATAAAAATATATGAAACTCAGAAGTAGAATTTCTGAGCAAAGCTTTACTATTTAAATGAATAGCAAAGAAAAAATAGTGCTTGAAAGCAAAGAATAAAACTACTTGAAAAAAAATGAGTTTCTTCTTTTGCACCTCTTAAGAGAGTTAAGCTGTAAAAATACCGATAGATATAATAAAATAGCTAAAAATGTATTTAAAGTTATTTTCCACTGCAATCAGCGATTTTGAAAGTGAAAATAAATGACATTATCACGTGACAGGCCAGCATGAGACACATAGTTTTAATATTGATTTGAAATAGCTATTTTCAAGGAACAGTTGAAATAACAGGGGCTAAACGTTCGATGTTTGAAGTAAGTACTGCTAGAAATGGCAAAAAAAAGTGTCAATGGAAATTCAGTCACCACACAGACTCTTCATTTTCCAACATCAATATACTGAAGAGAAGGTCTCAACTTCAATACTCATATTCAAAAATTATGTTAACAGCTCAGAAACCTATGAATTTTAAATTTCTATATTTGTTAAATTTGTTTTACTTTCTCTGCAGTACACTGCCCAGGCAGGAAAATAAAATTGGTAACCTCTGAGTACTTTAATTTACGATGCCACAATTCAAATCATAGCAAGTAAGATTTCACATAGTCAGCACTGAAGTAAGATCTGTAGACACTAAATGAAACATGTATTTAAAGAGAAAAGGAAAAAAAAAAGAGATACCATGCACAAGGTAAACTTCAAAATTAAATGAAAAATACTTGCCGTTATAAATCAGACTAAAAGTATTAATTACGGTATGTTTAACTATGAAAAACACTATCCAATGATTTTTAAATTGTAGCATTTCAGAAGAAATTTGAGTTAACAATAACAGAGTAACTTTTACAAGTAGTCATTACTTTATAGATAATTAAACTACAAAAAAATTCTTTATTCTTCACAGTAGCTTCTTATTTTCCAGTGTCACATGCTTGTTAAATTTATTCTGTCTTTTCCTCTAATAAATTTTTGCCCTCTGGTGATTCCACACCACTAAGATAATACTGTTCCTAGTCCATGCCACTGTAGATGTGTAGGACATTAAGTGGAGAAATGGTACAAGCTGATTCCAAACCACCTTCCAACCAAATATAAATACATTAATTTTAAACCATAGTTGGATAAAAACAGCTCTATGAATAGGTATCACAACTCCAACTTTCCATGAATGTATATTTCATGAAGGGTCAGGTTCTCCATGTGGTACCTATTGCTTCTGTCCCTGGTGGCATCTCGGTCCAGCTCAACAGGATCAAGGCAACTATGAAGACCCTCTAGGACCTGATACCCATTTTATGGATGGGGCGCAAGACCCATCCAACTACCTGCAGCCCAGGCTACAGCTCCTCCCAGATGCCATGAGAGCACTTGGAAAAAAAATGGGCATTATTAACAATATAGTCCATACCACATTTAACTTTTATCTGGAATTCACATGTGTCTCTTCCTAAACCTATTTGTAGGTAGGAGACAGATGGGAGACAGATGCCCACTTCCCTAGAATAGGCATTTTTGAGCATATGTTGAGGAAGTAAAGCTAAGTATACTGTAAACTATCATACTAAATACAATTATAGAATAATTTAGGTTGGAAGGAACCTCTGATCATCATTCAGTTTAAATTCCCACAGGGGGTGGGAAACTAAGCTTATAGGATTTAACCACTGTCTGAGCCTTATGTGGACTTCAGTGTCCAAATCTCAACTCAGGCTGATTAAATTTTGCTTAATATTGAGGTTAATTTTTCATTAATGCAATCCATAAGTTGACATATATTGAAATTTCCATTTTTCTGCCTCAAGCATTCCTTATGAATGCCATTAATGGCAATCTACTTACTTGCACAATCCAGCATCTTGCCATTGCAAATAAACATCAACTACAAAACCAGCTGCAATTTTAAATCCTCTACCTTCCTTTCCAGTACAGCAGAGTAACAATTTGTGTATTCCAAAATCCATCTGTCTTTATCCCTACTAGCAAACCATATGCAATTAATTTTCCACCTAAACTCCTTAAAATTCTCTTCTGGCTTGTTCTCTTACTCAAAGTTTTCCAAGTGCTGACGAAACCATTGTATGTTGCTATCACTTTGAGGCATTAAAGTTATCTCAACTTTTCAGCAGATTTTCCAATGATCTACCATCAAATTCAAATCTTCTTTATTTAACTCTCACATTTTAACTATGTTCCTGCAAAAACTTACAACTCATTTCCTCCTGCTCAACACCTTCTTTCTGTCCTATTCTTTGTCCAGTATTAAACTTTTTATCGTTTCCTTTCCCCTGGCCACCCTGGAATCACCATTTCCATGAAGACTCCTTCATAATACCCATGGCTCCAAAAAACTGTTCATGAAAATACACTTTCTTTATTTTTATTTTGTACAGATGATCCAGTAAGACCAAGAAATCACAATCTCCTACCCATGCAGTGTTACACTTTCCATGATTGGCAGACTTACTCAGCTACTTTCTCTTTGATGAGCGACTGGATTTTTTGTCTCTTAGGTCAGGTTGTACCACAAGATTTCCAAAACAAGGTATGTCTTTTTTTCCCTTTCTTTTAATTAGCTTAAATGATTAGGTCTTTGTAGTTAGTCACAATAGGGAATCTAAGAGAGAAAAGTCCAGCTTCAATGGACAACTTCATGCTGACAAACAGTGAACAGGACAAGAGAAGTAAAAATCACCTAAGACTTAGAACCTCTGAAAGATATTTTTGTCTACAGAAAACAATATAGATAAACACAACTATCACTTAGGATGTCTCCTTTTATCATGCTGTAAATTCAAACATCAGGTTTATCACCTGGTTTAGAATTTTTTTCCTAGTTAACTATTTAAAATAACTACACAAATAATAGTAATAAATAATACAAAAGTTGCCTTTGGAAATAGTCCCTCCCCAGCTTTCTTGTAGGCCCTCTCAGGTATTGGAAGGCCGCTATAAGATCTCCTCTAAACCTTCTCTTTTATATTTCCAAGTGTCCATAAAAGCCAGTATATTTGTCCTCCTTTGAAAAGTGGGTAAGTCAGATACCAAACAAATGAGGTGCCCCAAACCATCCAAGTCCATTCTAGTAGAAAACACAGCATGAGGACAAGCCCGTGTTTTTTCAGCTTGGTTTTCAGACTTCAGATATACAGGCAGGAAAAAAAAAAAAAAAAAAGAAAGGATTTAAAATACCAATTTAATCCACTGCTATACTAAATAACAGTGTAATATTTTTATGAACCCTCCTAATCACTTGAAAAGCATGGCTAATTAAAAGATGCTGCAGAAAGATGAATGAGAAACATATTGCCATACATACTACTTAAGTTAAATTTTGCTGTATCATAATAAATTTAAGCAAGCCAAGAGAACACTGTCAAAAGCTTTATAAGCCTGAAAAATTAAACCTTTGTAAACCAGAAAAATGTCAATATAATGAGAGCAATTAACTGCAGGAAGAGATTTTAAATGCTAAAGCTATGTATAAAGGAGCAGCGTGGCTCACAGTGACAGTATCTAGCCATTCATTGACCACCCACGTACAGAGAAGTTTAGAGGCAAGTAACTTATTTCCTAAAAAAATCTCAAAACTTTCTGACCACACACAGGCTGCGTGGCAAAAAAAAAAAAAGAAAAATATTAAGGAAAATAGTTTAACAATTTAAACAAACAAGTTTATATGTGTTTTATTAAAAAAAAAAAACCTTATTGTTTACATCCAAGAGCCTGAAATATGAGTAAAAAAAGCCAGCCATGAAAAAGTGACAGTAACATCAGGGGACTTGAACCACTTCTCACTTTTTAATGAAGTCTTCACTGAAAGGATTGAAATGTTATCATGAAATTTAAGTACAAGTGAAATTCAAATCGAAAGTTATTATATACATTCTAATTATATGTCAGGCAGATCAGCCTCAAAATACATTGAAATAACTCTACATAGATAGAAGTACAGTATGTAGAATATACAAGTATGAAAACCGTTACTCAAGATGCCAAAAATATCATCTCTAATTATGATTTTTTAAAATTATCATTATTATAACAACAACCTGGGGACTTAAAGGGCTTACAGAATCACAGAATAGTTTGGGTCAGAAAAGTCCTTTAAAGATCAACCAGTCCAACCCCCCTGCCATGGGAAGGGACATCTTTCACTAGATCAGGTTGCTCAAAGCCTCAACCAACCTGGCCTTGAACACATCCAGTGATGGGACATCCACAGTTTCTCTGGGCAACCTGTGCCAGTGTCTCACTACTCTTCAACATAAAAAAATATCTTCCTTATGTCCAATCTCAATCTATCCTCTCTTAGTTTAAAACCATTACTCCTTGTCCTATCACAACAGGCCCTATTAAAAAGTCTGTCCCCATCTTTCTTATAGGTCCCCTTTAAGTACAGAAAGGCCACAAAAAGGTTTCCCCAGAGTTGTCTCTTCTCCAAGCTAAACAACTCCAACTCTCTCAGCCTTTCTTCATCGGAGAGGTGTTCCATCCCTCTGACCATTTTCAGAGGACCCTCCTCGGGACCCATTCCAACAAGTCCATGTGTGTCTTGTGCTGAGGACCCCACAGCTGGACACAGCACTGCAGGTCGGGTCTCATGAGAGTAGAGTAGAGGGGGAGAACCACCTCCCTTGACCTGCTGGCCACGTTTCTTCTGAGGCAGGCCAGGATACTGTTGGCCTTCTGGGGTGAGGGGCTACAGTTGTAAGTGCAGGCAGAGAGGCAAACCATACATGGATAGCCCAGAAAGCCCACAACATACGTTTAAGATAAAGTACAAGAGGAAACGGCCATGAAAGAGAAGACAGGTTGGTAGATGGAAAGAGTTGAAATCAGGCAGATTTGTTAATATCAACGAGTAATCACATCTCATTTCGTGTCTAATTACTATCAGAAGTGGCCCCTAGGCATTACAGCTAAGGCGATGAAAGAAATCCAAATTCTCTAAGAGCTATACTTACAAATATCCATGCTCCTTACCCTGACTTTTTGCTGCTTTCTAGCACTTCAGATGACATCCTTTCTTTTTTTCTGCAAATCTTGGAACACTTCTCTGTTTCACAAAACATTTCTGTTCCTTCACCTAAATTGCCTTCATTCTGTAGAAATAAGGTTCTCGGAGAACCAGAATTTCACTGACTGTTCTAATCACACTTTATCTTCCCTCATCTGTGTGGGATGTCAAGCTCTTAATGACCAATACTATCTATCAATCTTTATTTCTCCTGTGTTGTTAAAATCTACTTATCACCTTAAATACAAACTTTTATTTGACAGTAGCAAACAACTAAAATCAAAGTGTAGTATGAAGATACCATAGATAATTTTATCTTAGACATATGAAAATAAGGAAGAGCTTTTTAGTAAGCTATAATTTTAACATACAGTATACATGTCTATTAGAATACATAATCAAACTCTTCAGCTACTTTTAGTGCAAAAATTACTTAAATTTTGCTA
>NW_010289029.1:80928-135554 GCF_000700745.2 Antrostomus carolinensis | reverse complement strand
CTGGTGCGTGGCTTCCCGGCGCGATCGCGTTTCCATCCTTTTGCAGCTGCAAAAGCAAATAATTCACTAAAGCCAACAGAAATAAAACAAGCTCAGGCTTCCGTAAAAGTTAGGATACCTTTTTTTTTTTATTTTCTTTTTCCCCTTTCTTTTACAATTTTATTCCCTGTGTGGAAGTCGCGTATGAACCCTGCTCGGCACACTGCATGGGAAGAAGCGGCTGGTGTTTCGGATCGAGGATTTGCTGTTGCAAAGCGGTCTAACTCCCATGCAGCGGGGCAGCCTGCACTACTCTACACGCCTTGATGATGTGCTGAGGAGCCTGTGTAGATTGGCATCTTGTGCAGAGAAGGCATTGAAGGTAAGAAGGGAGCTTGGGGAAAAGAGGGATTTTTAATTCCTTTTCTGTCACATCTTTTGTCCAGCATCCCCCTTTCAGCAGAGCAACGGCAGTCCATCCAGAACGGTATTAATAGGCTGGAACTGATCAAGTAAAATGAAAGTCTGCTCCTGTGAAAACTGCACGGAGCTCACCAGGGATTGCCAGAGATGTATTTATTCTCAGTCTGATCCCACAGCACGTTTCTGATGTACGCTCACAGCGCAGCCGGTGAGCTAACTCACACAGCTCAGGAATGAGCAGATCTCCGCTCTCAGGCTCTGCTGGGCAGTTTGCATTGGCTGTTGCATTTTGTTGAATGTGTACCCCCACTCCCTCCCTGGAGCATCCCATCAGCCTGTTTGATTTGGTGGTTTTTGCAGATGTAGTGCCTAGTATTAATGAGAGAGGGAGAGGGATGGGGGGAAAAAAACCTCAACAAAAAAACCATATGGAACATTTTATTGATGTGATCATAATCCTGTAATGGAGATTGCATTAAATGAGGATTGCATCAAAATGCCTAGCTGCTGTGGAGAGACGAGGAAGCAAAAACTATGCTGGATTGTAAATGAAGTTCTCTGATTGAAGGATTTTCTTGAGCCGTGAAGGGGTGTCTGTAAGCTTAAAGTTGCTGTATATGTGGGGTATTGGAATGGGATAAAAACCAGATCCAGCTGAAATACGTTTTCATTTACTCAAGCTCTGGATGCAGTTAGAATTGGTTAGAGGCATTGCAGTGATGTCCAATGAATTCTTGGCTTCAGCTATGGAGACCACAGAAAGGCAAGGAGAGAGGAGACCACAGAAAGGCAGAGAGAGAATCTTACTGTTTGGGAAGAGAAGGATGGTTCATTTGTGACTTTTGCCATAATGGCACAAAGCTTACAGCCTGCTGGCTACCAGCAGAGACCTCGTAGGGATCTGGAAAGCAGAGGATTTCTCTCATTTTCCATTTGCAACCTTGGCATAGTTGCCTGTAAGAAGTAGCTGCGAGGTGTATGTCAAGAGGCAAAGGGGACTTTGCCCCTCTCGGACACTGAATGAAACTGTGAGCTTGAGAGAGATGGAGCCGACTCATCTCATCCCGTCTTTCTGAGCTTGAGTGGATAATACATTTTGAGTAATTGTTGCTGCTTATCTCAATTGGCAAAGGAGGGGAGAAGATGTTCAAGTTTATTGAACCAGAGCAGAGCTGAGGACAGTTAGATATTATCAACTCACCCTTGCATTCATTTTGTGCTACATTTTATTCTGGCATAGAGAACTGAGCCACAAAGAGCACCTTCTTCAAGCCTGACTGAAAGGAAACCTAAAGAGAAAAAAAAAGATTAAGCCAAAGATAAATGGTAACTTTTTGCTGGTCAGCGGTGGAAGTAGCATTGATCTGTCAGATTACACAGGTCAAAAGAGGTAAGGTAGGAAAAAAGTTATTTGTTTATTTCCTAACATTTCCACACACACACAAACAAAGTTGGCATACAAATAAACATCACAGAGTGGGAAAGAAACATCTCACCTGAGTTAGAACTGATGTAAGCAGCAGAGAAATTCCTGTAAGAATACTCAATAGTGTTCATGCATCACTGCAAAAGAGGTGGCTAAACACAAAATCATACAGAATAAACCAGAACCAAGTATCTCATGTTCTCAGAAGTAATTTGTTTTCCCATTTGAGTTGTGTACAGAACCTCAGGTAGTAGCTCCACTGTTCAGTCTTTCTCCTGCTGTATGTTTGGCGTAAAGTTGAGACGGAAACACTTTATTTTAAATAAAACTAAGAAAAGCAGCCTAAGTGTATTTAATTCTCCTTAAGCATTTTATTTTGGCAAAAGACAACTTTCAGTGAATTGTAAGAGATGGATTTAGAATATTCATGGCTAAACTCCAGGGAGCTTAGTGTTAGCTCAGTAGGCAGAAGGTTCTTCCTCTAAAGAGATATCTGGAAAAGACATGTTTAAATTTCAAGCCATATTCAGTTGAGACTGTTGGTTTCCACATTTTAAAATAATTTGTTATGAATGATGCCTAATCTGGAAAATAAAGCAAGTCTTCCTAGCTCACTTTTTTACAGAAAGAGCAAGCAGTGTGCTTTGATTGTACTTCTGTATGTACAAATGTTCCAGATTTGACTCTATTTTTTATCAAATAGCAGCTGAGGAAAAATTTGTCTTTCGAAACCATAGTTATCCATGCACATCTTGGTCTGTATTTTTGTTACAGAATAACTGTGCTTCATGGCTGCATTGTTCATCCTTGCAGCATTTCTTTAAATGTGAACCCTGCTATAGTTAAAGGATAATTTATATTCAGTGTAGTACTGTCTGCTCAGTGGAATTGGCTTTATACATCACAGCCTCTGCAAAAAAGGAGATCAAAGATCTGAACCTGTGGTCCTGGATTGCATTTGTATTCTACATGGACTTGAGTCATCTTATACTGGAGCCATTCACGCTCCTATAGTTAAGAATATGTCAGTCTTTCCATTAAAACACCCATTTGCTTAGTAATTTAACAACTAGTTTTAAAGACGGGCTCTAAGCTTAAGTTAAACACATTCATATAGTAAAAAAAAATCTGAGCAATGAAGTATAGTAACAATTGGTACTTTGTCATAGAGCACTGTTAGGTTGAATTTATAGAAAGCCTAGTAGAAAATAACACCTGCCTAAAAATTTAGATTTGAAAAGAAAAAAAAAAACAACTTTCAGATTTGGAAAGCCCCTTGGGGATCCAGGTGAGTGTTTGCACCTGGATTTTAAAGGGGCTGGTGATTGCTAAGCAGGCAGTGGGGCTCTTCTTAAAGGAGAACAGCCTGGGCTGGCTCAAAACATGAGTTAGTCAGATCTCAGTTTAATGGTTCAGGTTTAGATGGCAGTAGAGGTAATGCCTTTGGCATTATTCCAGTTAGGGTTTTTGAGGGTTAAGTTACAAGAACAACAAAACAAACCCCCAAACCTTATATCTTAACCAGTGAAGTTATCCCTTCTGTAAGCTAAAAAGAACTACACATTTTTTAATAATGTTGATTGTCTAACATGAGTGTAAAAAAACATTGGAGGGATGGTGCTACCAAAGCACACTGGCCAGGTAGTCCACCTGAGTAGAGCCATTGTGGTAATCATGCTTTCCATCATGGGGACAGCCAGGAGGACTAATGGTCAGTTTACACCTAAACAGAAGCCTTTCTTCTAAACTATCCCAAAATCTTTTACAATTGCTATCTCAGTGAGATAGCCATCTTCTAACAGCGAGGTAGTTGCTTCATCTGTGCAGACAGAGTATGTGAGTGCTTGGAACTTTGTGCATATTTCAGGTTAGAAGCTAAAAGAATTAAAAATACATATGGATTCAATGTTACAGCTGCATGTGCCATATGCTGCCTATGTCCAAGTAGTAGGTTCAGGATACAGCTTGCTGTATTCCAGGTATCTTGGATTGGATGAAATAAATGAGTATTGTTTGGATGAAAGTTTTGTCATTTAAATAAAAATTCACGAGGGATATGAATAGTCTTCTGTCCCAGTTACCTCTTTCTGCAGTGAGGTCACAGAGGAAATTTGTAACAGTTGTCTGTCTTCAGGGCGGTGAAGTAGTGGTGACCGTATCTTTCTGAAAATTCATGCTGCCTGCAAATATACAGGCAGGTAATATGAAGCAGGAAATTTAGGGTGGAAATGGGAATTTGATTATCCCTTAAGATCTGTGGGGACACTCCCATTCTCATTATCCAACGGTAAAGTAAGGAAAATAGTTTTAAAAGGGTCTTTTCCAGTTACAGTCTCTGAATTAGTAGAGTGACTTGCCAGGAAGCATAAAAGGTTCTATAGCTTTTTGCACATTTAAAAGCTCTGCTGAAAGAGGAGCTTAAACTGTCCTTAAATTTGTCCTTAAGGTGTTATATTGTGAATAAGAGTGGGATTAGTGGAAAAGACATTTTGAGTGATGATAACTGTAGTGTTTATTACCTCTGGCACAAGTCAATGAAAGATACGTATTTCTTTTTAATTTTCAAAAAACTTTTTAGAAACAAAATCCTGTTTCTGGGTAAGGAAAATGAATAACACTTTTCTCAATCACACTGTAAGATTTCATATTTGAATGAAAACCCCCACCCCACTTGCACAGGAGGTTTCATGAAGGTCCAGGGAAAGTTAATGTAAAAATTATAGTACAGATGAAAAAGACTGTGGAATTTAGTCTGTAGATACCACCAAATCATGGTAGTTTTGACAGTAAATAAGAAACTGTAAAGTGTTTTCTGTAACTGTGTCAAAATTAAGCATTCTTTTTATTTGAAGTCTTTTGTCATTGCCTTTAGTAAGTATTCTGTTGAAAATTATTTCAGATACACTTAGAAAATAAATGTTTTCCCATAGATGAGGTAAGATTTAGCCTTCTTGAGCCAACATGGCCTGAGCCAAAGCTTCCTGCAGTCTTTGAAAAAATTCCTGTTGGAACAGGGCCTTCCATAACTGCTTCTTGCGTGACATAACGTGCAGACTTTGACTTCTACCACTTGTTTAGGAGTTTAACATGGTAATGTGGTAGAGAAGGCATTGCTGGAGGGGAGTTTTGCTTGCAAGGATGGCAGAACTTGGCCTGTTCAACAGCAAGTGCTTTACTAACTTTCCAGGGAAAATTTTTAAAGGATTGTTGTTTTCCTCCATGTAAGTTGCGATAGACTCTGCAAGGATTATGTAATTTCAAGGGGATCTACATAGCCAGATCAGCAGAGAGCCAAATATTTTCTCAGAGAGACAGATGAACGTTGAAATTGTTGGAGACTTCCAAAATCAATACTGAAACTATAAAGAGAGGTGGCCCACTGTATTTAACACCCACTGCTGTGGGGTTTCATATGCCACTTCACTGTGCTAAGAAACTTTGCCAGCTTCATCTTCCTGCCAGGGGACCCGCTTGCGTTGTGTACTACTTTGATTGGATATGGTTGTTTTGGGGATGATTTTCTTCCTCCAAGATGGTCTAGAAATAAGATGTCACTGGTGATGTAGTCTGTATGTCAGTGTTTATCTGTTACATCCTTAAGGACATCGTTTTATTATTTTTGTAAGAATTTAATTAGTAATTATGTGCGCTTTTATCCTGTCTACTGAAGTAGCAGGAAATACATATGAAAGGGGAAAAAAAAATCCAAGTAAAAGTTTGGAATGCTTTAGGCACAGCACATTTTGTTTAACCAACTACTTACATCACTGTTACTGCTCTGTGCTATCTTGTTAAATAAATAAATGCATACGTATGGCAATCGATGATCTACCGGATCTGTGATCACGTACGGGAGCGCACTAAAGCCCCATACAGTCTTATTTCCAGCTTTAGTCCCTAGCACATAAAATGCATATGTGTCCACCAAAAGCAAAGTGAGAACTATTTGGGGGATGACAGGACTGTGGGTTCCGTTACAAAGCAGTGTAGGGAACAGCTATAAAAAAGTCAACTGCCTGCCTTCAGCCTGTAACTCAGATTGCATTAGAAGGTCACATTTTTTTATGATCCTCCTGAGAAAGGAAATTTCATTACTTTGAGGAGGAACTGAGTGTTATCTCTGCTAATGGAACTCATAGTTTAAGCCCATGTTTACTGATTTATGCGGGTTTTGTGATTGCTTTTGTAATTATAAAGACATCTTCCTGTCTTTTGACAAACAGGTATGAAACTGTGTGTTCTGGCAGACACACGGTTACCTGGATCACTGGTTTTACTTAGTAGTTTTCTTCCTGAAAGGGACGGTAGCTTCAACAGGGAGTATTGTGTGAAGGTGCAGGTTGGATTCACAAATTGGAAAGAGGTTTCCTTAGGACTCGTATGATGTTTATGATGAAAGACCTAGACTTGACTTGTCTATGTTATATTGCCAAAGAGTGTGCCACAGCATTCCCTAAAGAACAGTGCAGAGGAACTCCAGTGTTTTGAATGGTGACTTCATAGGAACCATAATGTGCATATATAACTCTGGGCTCAAATAATTTGGGACCTCACTGTAGTAGTTTATTCAGATTAGAGTTGCTGACAGTAATTTACAAATATATGCAAGATAGAAGGCGTGAAACGAAAGCTATCATTAAATGGAGTAATGGCTTTGCTTTGTCAGTCATTTAACTGACCTTTGGAAAATGTACGTTGCAATGTGTTGTAAATTAAGATCTAGACTAAAAGGCAACACAAGGATAATTTTGGGGATGAAAATTGGGGATGAAATGAATAAAATTCATTTTCTGCTCATCTCCCTGCCTTGTCCACATGTGAGACTTTACCAGACTGAATGCATTCCAGCTGAGAGTTTCATAATAGTTTCCTGTAATCGGGACTCTACTACAGGAGATCAGTTAAGTGCTTGTCAGACAAGTGTACATTTGTGTCTAATTACCAGAGAATTCTTTTTAAAATTCATATTCAGGAGAACTGTAATTTTATGACTTATTAAAGAAAAGTGGATATAAAGTAAATCAAGGGTTTTGCTGTCCTAGTTAGTTTGTTATAGTTTTACAAGATAATTGATAATGGCCTTTTCCTGTGGCCAAATAGCTGCTAAAATAGCAGCTTCATATCTTCTATGATTCCACCATAAACTTGAGGGAAAAAAACCAGATATTTCTCCATGTGTGATTGTTTACGGGATTAGTTAAATCTGAGGAATGAGAGTTATGGAAGGGTCCTTAGATACTGGAAAGTAAGTGTAGTTATATACTCAGTCTGGTGTAATGATGACTACAAAATGGAACTATCATAACATTTTTGGTATTCACATATTCTTCCCCCACCCTCTCATTTTTCATATATAAGCTCCTTAAAAAGACCATACATCAAGGAGAACACCATGAACCATGCTTTCTTAACAAAAAAATTCTTTAAAATACCTCTTCAAAAGGCTACAGAATTGTGGGCCATCCATTATGTTTATTTATTTTTGATAATATGTTCAGTCAAATATCAGTTTATATTTTTCAGAGTTTAGCCTTATCTACATATAGAAAGAAAACTGTTTTCAGGAACTGCTCTCAGAGTACCCTAAAGCGTAATACAAAGCATGTTTGAGATGAGTTCACAGAACATGAACTCAGGGTGCTTCAAGCTACAAAGAGGGGAGGAGAGAGACATTTGACATGTCGGAAAAAAAAAAGTTGCGCACTTTAAAAAAAAGTGAGTGTGAGTTAGAAAGCAAAGACATTAATAGTCCGTGTCAAATAAATGCATCACTAGTGTGTGTGGCCAGAAACTGTTGGTTTTGTAACTGAGGAATAAGGTCAGGATGTGTTGAACATTGCTAGCCTTATGGTGAGGAACGAACCAGCAGTATCTTCTGGCTGTAGTGCTGTGTCAGTACTGGGCCATGAGCATCACCAAACAATCCAAAGCTTGTGTGCTAAAGGAAGAGATATTCTTGGTGACTAAATGCCAATGACTCTCTAAAGAGTTTGGGTGTTGCCTGTGTCACTTTTGAATGTTCTAATGAAACCACTTAACCTTAGGGACATTAGAACTGGTCCCATCCAATATTCAAAATATGGTGGAACTCAAGGATGATTTTCAAAAACCTGAAAGCAGACTATTAACTTAAGCTAAAAACTTGCAGCCTTTACCACAGTTGCACAAAATAAACTTTTTAAAGGAATGATTACATCCTTTTATAAATTTTATTTTATTCAAGCAGATTTTAAACACTTAAATGGGAGGGGAAGCACAAGAATTAGCAAAGCTGTCAGAGGAATGACTCTGTTATAGTAAGGCAGTACAGTATCATGTTGTGGGTTGAGTTTGGGGCCTATTTCTTCTTATTTAATGTTCTGTATTTGGTGGCTCAACAAACAGATGAGGTTAAGCATCAACCAGCCGGTACAGTTAACTAACTGTTACTGAATTGAACCTTCAGCACTGGAAAAAGACCCGGTTATATTTTAAGACAATCACACTAAGTATGAATTCCAGTCAGAAAAAGATCCTTTTTACTTTCTGTTCACCTAAACTTTAAAAACCAGTCACAGAAACTGAGACACTAAACAGAAGTTAAAATGCTGGAGGAAGAGTTTGGTAAAAGGGAAAAGAACTGGCTGAACTTTGCCTGAATTTATGATAAAAAATTTTTGTTCATTCTAGAATGGTGGATTAAGCCTGAATCCCTTTGTACTATCCATTAAGTTGGAGAAAAAGGTAAATATGCTGGTGAATTTGTTGTGATAGGACAGGCTTTTTTGTGATTGTATCGCGTGACACAGCTCTAATTCAGTAAGACATTTCTAACAATATGAACGGAATTTGGCTCCAATTCTGTGTTTGAGTAGTGCTCTTTGGAATCATTGTGTAGGCTATTTTTAAATTACAAAAAAAAAAAAAGTTAATTTCTTAATTAACAAAATATTATTGCTATTTGGGTCTGCTTATTTTTATATACTGTGTTATAGTTTGTTCAGTAGTGGCTTTTTTTTGTATGTTTTTTTTACCTTGCTAATTTACACCAGGTTTCAGGTTTTGGTTATTGTTTAACATCAATGGGAAAATACAAAAACCCAGAATATTTTCCTGTTAAGTTTGATGAAAGCTTAATGTGGCTTCATGTTAATACCATTTGTTATGAGTCCCCTAAATGTCTGAATCAAAAATAGTGCAACAGCAGTCTGCAAAAAATGTGTGTACAGTCTCAGTTCCTTATATGTAATTCATTTTGGCAGGTACAGTGCTTTTAGGTTTTATTGTATTATAAACACTAAAAAACTTGAAATAAATCATTGGAAAAAGGTTTAAAGTAAGTGATTCAGGTGTGGTTGGCAGGTGGCACAGTATGGCTATGGCAAGATTAACTAAATTCTGAAAACTCAGTCACTTCAGAGTATTGGATCTATGGCTTCATTTAGTCATTGCTGGAGCAAAAGTCATTGCTTTGCTGATCTGCTGAACTGCGAGACAGTGGCTGATGGAGATATTAATCAACTAACTTGATTAATCAACCAACAGAAACTACTTTCTGAGAAATGCGGGATGCTTCACTGATTAAAGTGGTAACTTGGTTGGCATCTCTGTAACTGCTGTATATGTGGTTACATGTATATATAATAAATATATAATACTGTGATGTTACAAATATGTCTGACGGGGAAGCCAGGTAAAGTGTAGGAATCCTCTACACTGAGTGAAGTTGAAAGGATGAAATTTCAAAATACTCTTGGAAACAGCTTCAGTAAGTTACTATGGTAGTAAAATACCTGTTGATGAGCCTCACAAAAGTTAGAAATGCTCAGATCTATCTTGGTCTGATTGCTGAGTGAATTATCATTTTCAATAGACTATTTTGTGATCCATAAGAACAGATGAAGGATGCCGTCCATCATTTTGTGAACCATAGTTATGGCAGATTTTCTTCCCTTCCTTTCCCTTTAATACATACAGCTTTGACTGATGAGCTTCTTACAACTGCAGTCATAACTGTTTTGGAGGGAGAAACCCATCAAATCCTTTGTGGGCTGGCAACAGCTAATTTCTTTCTTGGATTTTTGAGATCCTACTCAGTTTTATGAAGGACCCTATAAATGGGAGCCCTAGTTGTACTTACATTTTTCTGTCAATATGAAGTTTCCTGATGTCCTTAACATCAGTGTGATTTTAGGCTGGGTTATGCATGCTAATTTGCACTAGATCCTTTGCCATTTTCTATTTTTCCAAACCTAAACTCTATTCATCTGAGTTTCCTAGTGATAAAAAGTGTGAATTATTTGAAGCTGCAAGAACATAAGATAATCTTAGTATTAAACCAGAAGAAATACTTGAAGCAGTTTCTCCTTTTTGCGTACTACAAAAATGTTCACTGAATATTAAGAAGAATCCTTGGAAATTTTCAAAGCTTGACCTAAGGCTGTAAGCAACCTAATGTAACTTAGAGGCTTTAGGCAGGTTTGGCTAGACAGCATCTCCAGAAGCGTCTTCCAGTCAGAACTTCTCTGTGAGTCTATGAAAAAGACATTGACTCCTCTATAGAGGTCATACCCTTTTGCTTTGTCTTGATCGCAGTTTTTTGCTCAAGTTCAGGACCTTGCTGTGTCCTTGCTGTTCCATCTGTTCAAGGAGCAGTGAAGAAGTGTGGAACAGGACAGGAAGAGGAACCTGCTAGTGAACAGCAGAGAGCTGTTATTTTTGTTCTTGGATTTGGATCTCAACATTGTTTGCTGTTTGGTGTAATTTTAGAGGCCTCCTTGAATTGAGGTTATATAGACAGGCTGCCACTTCAGCAAGTCATCTATTCACTGGCTGTCTGCAGTGCTGTTCTGAATACAGTTAAAAGTACTGCTTTTCATCTATGAAACACTTTCTAGTTTCCTTTTTCTTTCTGAGGAAGACCTGCTGTATGTTTTTGTTCCTCTGTAAAAACCAACTGGAAGGCAGAAGCTTCAGCTTTATACACTGAGCTGAGGGCAAGAAAACCTGAGACTGATTCTTTTCCCTTAGTTCTGCAAGACCTAAGTAACTTGGCATTCAGAGCTGTAAGGCAAACTTGTTAATTTTTTTTTTTTCCTGAGGGTATTTTGGAGTGGACACACTGGTTGGAGTATAATTTTGTTTGTATTTGTGAAGAGTGTTCTGCTGATGCTTCATGGTGATGGTTTAGTGCTCTTTACTACAAGGGTGTCTGGAGGTTGATTGACAGGTTCCCTGCAAAAATGCAAGAAATGCAGTTTCTAGAGAGGGACTTAACAATGTATAGTCTGTGTGGATAAGAGAATAAGATAAGGTTGAGAACAGGCAATATTTTTATGGACAGAAATTTAAGTCCTTTCACTTGATATGAGAGAAAACACTATAAGTGAAACCAAGGCTCTTAAAGATTCTCTAAAAAGGATCTTTACTGTTACTGAAGCTCTAATTTATTCTTTGTTTCATCATGGAATTACTTGTCAAAGCAGGCAGTCAAACAAAAATCGTGCACTGGAAAGTGGTGATGAAAGTGCCTGAGTCTGAACTAGTATTTCATGGTTTGTTGTTGTTAAAGCTAGATTAGAGTATTTCTTAGTTTCAGGTACTTTCATAACATGATGTCATTGGTATTTTTTAAGTGTGTAAAAGGGCCATAATACTGCATATGCTAAATTCAACTGAAATTTAGGTTAAAAATTACTTCCATGGCTTTGTGTTGGTTTATTTGGGCCCATTTTAACTGAAAGCTCAGCAGGGTACTGAATGTATTCATTCAGTATTTGCCATTAAAGCCAGGTTGGATGAGGCTTTGAGCAACCTGGTCTGGTGGAAGGTGTCCCTGCTGCTGGCAGGGGGGTTGGGACTGGATGATCTTTAAGGTCCCTTCCAACTCAGACCCTTCTATGACTCTATGATCCTTGACTCTTGCTGTACCATTTCACTATCCATTTTGTTTCTGCTGTCTGAACAAGAACACTATTTCCCTTGAAAAATACTTAGGTGTTACTGAAGTATTTCATTCAATCTCAGCTGTTTGCAGTTTATTTATAGTTGCTTCGTCATTAAACATAGTTGTTCCACAAAGACGGACCATTTCCTTCAGATTATATGAAGAAAACCTTCTTATCCTAATTATTTGTTTATCTTACTGAATGCCTGTAAAAGGCTGTACTGCATTTGTACCATTACACGCTCTCAGTTTGATATTTTCAGAACCCTGCAGATGTGGATTTTAAATAAATGAAAAGAGCAGATGGTATACAGGGAAATTTTCAGTAGGCCAAAAAGCTAAATCAAAGTTTCTCTGAGTTCCAGGAGGTACCCTGTGTAGGGACTGTTTTTCCATCACTAGGAAATTTAATTATAAAGTACTGATCTGCAGTGTGTTGTAGAATTTCCTAAATATGCAGAATATTCCATAGAAAAAGTGTATGCCATAGAAAGAGATCTGCAACATGCACCCTATGCTTGTTAGCACATATTTGAGACATGGGGCTTAGGCTTGCTTTGAGATGATCAGCTCTGGTGGTGCTGAATATAAAAATGTCAATATAATTAGTCATCTCCAGCAGAAAATATTTTTTGCCACATTTTCTGTGGAGGAGGGGGATGAACTAGATTTCAGTTAAGTCTTTATCATTTAGCTTTTCTGGTTTAGCCATCAACTGGGAACATTTACCAATGACTTTTTTTCCATCTTATATTCAGGGATGGGCTATGTTATGAGACAAATCTTAATAAGAAGAAATGCCCTGATGAACCAGTGTGAACTGGTGATAGTTCAGCAAAAGCTATTCCTTGACTGATTATCAGGAATAGGGCACAGAACCATACATGCTCAGCTTTGGATAGAAAGTGAGCTACTTACACTATTCTATGGCTAATCCAGGCTGTCTTTGTTAAAATATTACATGTGTTCATTATAGAAACTTATATTAAATGTTCTGAATAAGGCACGTATATATGAGCAGATTCTGTTTGGTTTTGCATTGGTGCAACTATAGGGAAATAGTTTTATGCAAATATAAGATGGTATCCAGAAACTCAGAACCCAGACAGTTGTTCTGGTCTGTTCCTTATTTGAATCACCATAAAAATTCTCAAAAGAGACCTCATTGTAATCATAGCTAGGCAAGATGGTGCAATTTAAATGTAGAGTTACCATCATAGATAATATGTATGGGCTATATAACCATAAGGAACTCACAGATTTTCAATTTCCCTTGGAATGTGTTCATTATTAGAAGATATTACCAGAGTATTGTTTGTTGTAAGAGAAGAAAATCCTGTTCAAGTTTTTAATGAATCTCTTGAGAGATTCATCAGATTTACAGGTTAAAAAAGCTGTAAACATTCTACTGGGAGCAGTCATTAAAGAGAAGATGAATGTGAGTTATCTGTACATTTCTTATGAAACAGAAATCCTGAAGATGATTTACAAACCAGAAAGCTGTTTCTCTTTAAATGGTCTGCACTGCTGCATTATGTAATGAAATACAAAGTACGATTAGAAGTACGTCTCTTTGCAAGATGAGATGCAGTTTCACTATTTTGTTTGGAGAATTTTATAGGTAAGACAGCATTGATCCGAATTTGAAGGGAAGAAACCTGAGACTAATATTTCCTTCATTTCTAGATTGGAAAAAGCATTAGAGTGGAAGAAAAAAAAAATCCTTACTGCATAGTTAATCAACTTGGAAGGCCTTATGTTGAAAAATCTGGTTTTCTAAATTAAATAAAAATGAATTAATAAAAGATCTGTAGATTAAATAAATAAATTCCAAAAAACCCCAGCTCAATCCTCTGGCGAGTTAGTTTTTGGGTAAATCAAAAAGTGACAGCACAGGACTGCTAAAAGAGTTGCCTTTCCACGAGGCACTTCATACCCTTGATTACTCACTCAAGCTTGACTGGATCAGCAGCATACTAGTAAAAACTCATAATTTGTGATGAAACAGTTTAATCCTTGCTTTTTTCCTCTGAAATATTACAGATGCAGTGAAGGGAACAGTTTTGAATATATTGCTAAAAGATAAAATACAGATAAATATTACTAAACTAATTAATTAAAAATTGTTGCTTCTAACTTTTAAATTGGTCATCTAAGATTCCTCTGAACATTTTCCTGTAGTTAATATCTCCTGCTTCTTCAGAAAGCTCTAGATCTGCCATGAAGAAGATGTTTTGTTTGTATTTCGGATAAATTTTGGCATTAGTTTTGTTTTGTTGGTGTAGTTCTTCAATGAAGCACGAATGTACTGAAAATACAGACAACAACAAAACGTGAACTGTGTCCTAACCACATCTGTTGAACAGAACAACAGTAGTTTCACATTCATTCAGCTTTCCAAGGGGTCACACCCTTTGCAAATAATATGCATAACAAACTGCTGTATTCACAGTGTCTCATCAAGATGAACAGTATGTATTTCAGCTGACACTGCCAGTCACAACATGATTTTACCAGTTCAGTACCTGACTGTGAATCTGGTCTTATTATCATACTGGAAATATTCAGGACTCCAAAATAAAATCACTGTGATACCAAGAGGATTGATACTTCTGCTGAATTTTCTTAATATTTTGTAAAGACTATCTGCCACTGAGTATTTTTTTCAAGATATGTGTGTGTGCATTTTTTTTAAAAATTAAAAGCATTTGTGTGTTTCTTATGTATACACATGGGCACGTGGTGGTCACTAAAGTCATAACTGATGTCCTTCGTTTGAGTTAAACATTGGGCTTACAGGTTTTGAACAAGCTTCTTTGTGAAGCATTCCCAGTAAAATTCGTCTCTGACCTGAAATACCCATCTGCAGAATCCTCTTGAGCATACTTTAGTCGTGGCATTTGTTACAGTGTGACTGACAACAGGAGTAAATCAGGACAAGAATAAGGACGTCAAGTCTGCTCTAGCTGAAGACTGAAATGCCACAAAAATGTAAAGAATTCACGTAGAATCATTTTTGTAATGTAGTCTGTTGGTGGAAGATTAGCGGAAAGGTCTCGTGACATATTCTCTAGAGGCACTGTGTTTGAGTACATCTTAAATATCAGTGTTGCAACTTGTTAGATCGTAGGTTCTTTACATTTCCTTATTTATGTGAACTTCCATTTGGACTGTCACTTCTCTAGGTGACTGGAAAGCATTTTGCCAGTTTGCATGTGTCCACTACCCACTACTGCCTTTCTGTGCCTGTTTGCCTCCCACTGACTCCTACTTTTCCACTGACACAGGCCCTAAAAGGAACATTCCTTCTGATGAAAGCAATAGGTTCCAAAAGATGAGCTGGAATCCTGTGACTATTTCCTTCAAAAAAGCTTGCAAGATTTTAGGAAAGATGCCAGCTAGTGCACAGACAGTTTGGCTCTCAGGGCCCAGTGTTGAGGTTAACAAGTTGTAAATAGCTGCAAGTTGCCATTATCTCAAAACCCTGCTGCTTTCTGGACATGATGAGGACTCTAATAAGAATGTTGTTCATTGCTTGTTTGTTTTTTTTTTTTCCTTCTCTTGCACAGCACTTACTGAAGAATAAGATTTTAAAAGTTAGGTGGCTGGTGATGGGTTCTTGATTTAATTCTTTCATCTTGGTGACCAGCATGTTACTGATAGAACTCTAACAAACAGATCACTGAGCTGAGGGGAAAAAAACAAATGCAAACCTGCCACTGTTTTCCTGAAGAACTATTTATAGGAAGGAATCTGTAATTTTTGATTTTATGTTTTTTTAACTACAAAAATAATTTAATTTGGAAGATAGCTGAATATATTTACAGTATGTAGTGTAAACATTCATCTATGATAAGACTTTTTTACAGATATATAAATGTGCATATCATGATTGACGTCTGTTGAGCTGTGCTGACTTACAAAAAACATGGATTGTATCTTTCATATGTCACTCAAAGTTACAGTATCTCTTTTTCAGACATATATAAAAATTCAGTTTAGTGAAACAAAATATTTTCACTGTTTAAGAGCTGCTGCCTTTGCTTTTGAGAATGTCTAATGTATTAACTTTTGCATGCATTGCTCAGTGAAGTGGCCAATTTTAGAAAAAGATTGGTAAATGAATCCTATTAGTATATTTTTGTCATGAAACAAACAGAATGAACTTGACATTGATCCAGGAAGAGTTAGTATACTGAAATTTGGAATTCTAGATGATCATTTATTTCCAAAAGAAAGCACCAACACTAAGAATTATTAGGCTCAGATATACTGGGAAAGAACTGAAGCTTGATGTCATTTTCCTATCAGTGTTTTCAGACTGAAAATGCAGAAAACCATTGTAAGATTTGACTTGAAGAAGAGTGAAAATGTTCCAAGGAGACGTAAAACAATAGTAGTAACAGTTCTACACCAGTAGCATTGGTGACAGTAGCACTTGAACAGATTACCCAGCCAGAAGCAACAAAATTCTCATGTGAATTTTACCCAGGAGTTTCTGATGTATCAGAATAAGAAAAAGAAAACACACTGGGCAAATCTCACTGCATTCACTTTCTGTGTCAGGAGCCCATGATCACTCATTAATTAATTTTTGCTCATTTTATTTTGGGCTGGGAGGAGGGATGGAGGAGAGTACATTGTGTTACCTAGGAGCACTGTGTCATGCCATTGTCTAAGATACCTCAGACCCTGCCTTAAGCTGAATAAATTTACAATGGAGCTGAAAAGAACCAACTATGTAGGAAAGAATTAGAGCAGAGTCCTAGAGGAAAATTTCATAGACGTGAAGACATGGTTGTAGAAGTACATGGTTGGAACACCAGAGTACTGAGATGAATATGCTGCAATACCAAGGCAAAGTGCCAGGATGAAGGGAAAGTGTTCAAAGAAACTATGGCATTGGAGCCTCACAATAAAGAGAAGCTTTGAGGCAAGACACTGAAGTACTGAGAAAATTATCAAAAAGCCTGAGTCGTTTTGCCAAGCTAGCAGAGAACAAGAACCAAGGCGAAACATTAAATTCTCATGGAGAAGCACCCAAGTGCTGAAGGAAAATGCTGAAATGTTCAGCTAAAATGGATGGTTGTAATGCAGGATGCTTAACAGGCAAAAGCAAAAGTGTGGAGTTGAATAGCTTCAAACTGAATGGCTGAGCAGAGGAACCGTGGAAATAGTCAAATTAGTTCTTCAAAACTACATTTTTGGGGAAGCTGATGCTACGATTCAGTCTGGTTTTGATGGATGGTCTGCTTATGGCAACATCAAAGGATTTATTGGTGTTTTGGGACAAATGGGATACTTTTACCAAAGCATAAGGTAGCAGTAGCTATTCTATCACTGAAGATTAATGGGTTTTTACTAGAGAGAAAAATTATGTGAGGGGTGTACTTCTGCACCCCTCGCAGTATTTGCTGTGTATAAAATGCAGAGGTGAAAATTACTTTGGTAAAAATTCTCCCTGGGGGGGCTTAAAGTCTACAAACTCCTGCCCAATGGCACCAACATGCCTTCAGATCAAAGACTTGTTTAATAGCTATATGACATGTTTGCAGTTTTATAGGATATGAATCCTACTGTTCAAGAGCCTCAGGAAAGGTTACCCTAACTTCCCCCCCATTGAATTTCATTTATGTAAAGGGAGTGCATGGTAATTGAATAAAAGGGACTTGTTTTTAATATAGTAGAAGTGAACAGTTTCTTCATTATTCAGCTCATTGAATATTCATGTATTTTTGGTTGGCATGTCTTTATTTTAAAAGTAGCAAGGGGACTATAAGATAAATGGTGTCCTGTGACTGGTGTGGAAATTTGCTGAAGGGAAATGAGATGCAGGTTTTAGCAGAACAGAAGACACTGCCCTTTTAGCTAATTTTCAGGCAAAATGTGATGATGGGACTGTAGAGAGGGAGAGGTGGGTATAAAGTTCACAGAGACGCAGTTCAACCCTAAGTAAACTTGTCTCACTCTAATAATGATTGAAGAACCAGAGTGATGACAATTTGTGTGTGAAATTGTATCTGTGTAAAATAATGCACGTTTGTCATGGTTCAGAGCACCTAGAAGGAGGTGTGTACTGTATACCTGTCGTGGAACTCTTGTGTGTTTATTTTCATTAGAAATTGCTCTGTTCCCAGTTGGACAAACTATTACTATATGTAGGGACTGCCTTGGACTGCCAGTGATACATTTTTGATAGTTGCAGAGCTTTTCTATGAAGATAAGATATTTAGTATGATGTTGAGACAGTTTATTCTTTTCTTTTTCTTTAGTTTAAGGCTTTTTACAGTTCTGATTAGTGTGTCAGTTATCAATATGGCATAAATACTACCTCACCTGATAAGACCAGTGTTGTTTCACTTTTCTTCACCTGTTTGTTCAGATAGCAAATGGCATACGCTTCCAGAGCATACAGCATGTTGTGTTCTGTGCAGATCTGACAGATTGATTGCAACAGAACATAGATGTATGTGTTTGGCTCACAGATTCAATATGAAATATGGAAAATATATTTTGATTACCATCTTCCATAATGGCCTCTTCATGGAGTAAGAGGAGTGATGCGTAGTGCAAGGTTTTAAAATGTTGGGAGCCTAAATCACACGGATGCATATGGAAGGATCCCTCAGCTTGGAAAAGAATGATCTTGGAGCAGCCAAAATTTTCCCTTTACCCTTCAAGTGTTTGCAGTGTTGGTCTGTAGCACTGAACACATTGTAACTCCATAGGCACTGGAAATTTGTGGCAGAATTACTGGAGATTCAGAACAAAATTTGTACATGATCCAAGTCTCTCTTGGGCAAATACAGCATGCTGGAAACTTGGGAAGAGTGTACATTATGTAACCAGGCTCAGCTTCACAACCGATTTAGAAAAAATGACATTTTGCTTCCCAGAATGAGATCTGGGTAAAGAAATTTTGTCTCGATCAAATGCAGCAGCTGTTGCAGTTTATATTCAAGTGTGATGCAAATCAAGCCCCCATTTTTGCTCTGTTCCATTCTGCCCAAAGAGGGAACGGTTGGGTTTTGGTTTGTTGTTTTGTTGGTTTTTTGGTTTTGTTTTGTTTTTTCCCCAGAGAACTGACCTGTGGTTTGACCCCAGTAATTTAAAATGATTTTTAAAAAAATTATACAAGTTCTGGCATATTGTAATGACACATATAAACAATTTAAAAATACTTAAGTGATGAATCTGTGTTGTAACAGACAGCTGCAGAGTACTTATAACTGGAGTATGTTAAACCATTTAAATATTCCAAACATTATGTACAACAGATCTTGTACTAATTCATTATGAAAACAGCAATTTCATTTAATCATTTATTAGCTATTTATAAGGTGTCTGCATATTAAGTATGCATACAGATTGTTGTTCAACCTGGCGACCAGGATAATGATTGGATAAGTGTCACCCATGTGTAATCACTAACGGGTTTTTTTTGGTGATCATTGTTCTCAACTGCTGGTTACCAGCATGACTCCGGTTCTGAAACATGTCTGGGTAATAGAGTAAATGAGTCTCTGACCCCCTAAGAGGAGGAAAAAACCCATCAAATTGCTCAAAACAATACTCAAATTTTAATATAAGTCGGTCATTACTCATTTCTTTTCACTTCTGGAATGTATGTTTACCACTGCCTTAATAAGGGCAGTGAAGCAGGTTGCCCAGAAACACTGTAAATCTCTGTCCTTAGAGGTTTTCAAGATCCACCTGGCCAAAGCCGGACGCAGTCTGGTCTGAATTCAGCACTGACACATATCTGTGCAGGAGATTGGACTACAGCCCTTTCAAAGACCCTTCCAATGTGAATGATTCAGGCTTCCTATGAAGTCACAGGGTAGAAAGGAAAGCAGAATGCCATTAGTTGTGTGCTCTGTTTGCAGGGTTGTTAAACTTAATTTTATTGTGGAGTACAATGTTGGACTGTGGTTAAAAAGGAAAAAAAAACTTCTGAGGAAGCAAATTGTGCAATACTCTGTTATTCTCCACTAGTGTATCTTAATCATTGGTATTTTTACCACACTGCTGCAGTGCTTTGTTTTTTTATATGAATGACATGAATTTCAGCTTCCCTGCTGTGATAATGAGCTACTTTGCTGGGTCTTACTGTACTGTAGGTGTAGGGGACCATAGGATGCAACTCCTATTAGCAGTATAGTTTGCTACATATCTTGCGGACGTATCTGAATCATCTGACTTATCTGATGATTAAAGCTTTGAGAACCTTCCTCAAGAATTTGCCACCAAAGTTAAAAATATCCAAGGATTTAGACTGTTATCTAAGTCCCATAAATATTTACTATTTTGGAAATAGTAATGTATATCTCTCACAAATTGCACACATCTTAGCTTAAGCTCCAGAGAGCTTTACAACGTAATGTAAAATGCTAATACTAATAATAAATGTAAAAATGTACAAAATTGAACATACAGCCATCTTGCTAAAATTCAGCTGATCAGGTTCAAATCATTCTCTTCCATGCCTGGTCACATGCTGCTCTGCCTGCTGCATAAACCAGGACGTGCACTAGATCATGTGCAGATTGAATACAACTGTTAAAATTTGTGATTTTTTATCACATCTAGTCTTTGTCCTAAAAGGAGAATGTGAAAACTGGAAGAGACATTGTAGGTCTTAACATTCTTGAACCTTGCTACTGCAAACACCTTACTACAGTCTTTTCCATGTATGTACTTACAGACTATTTAAATCTTATGAAGTGTTGGAAAGGGATAAGATTTTGTTGCAAATAATTTTCTCACCTCAGAACTTCCATTGTTTATTTTCTCCATCCCAAGTAGATAAATATAAAAACTCTTCTTGCCAGCAAAGAATTGATAAACTGCTGAAGATTTCAAAACTCCAGCAGATTCCCATGGTGATACATCGCTTTGTTCTTTCAACTTTAATCTCTTAGATGCAAATATTTAGTGCTGAGGTATTTGAGGTTAGCTACGCTATGCATTTATTGTGAGGTGAACAGACTCTCATAGACAGTGAAAACACAAATTATTCACTGAGAGATATGGTATTGTTTGTGGTGCTACAAGCCAGTGCACCTGCATTACATTCACTCTTTTTAATATTTGTGTTGTTGCCATTTTAGTTAAAACTGAGTCTACATTTTGTTTTAAATGTCTATATTCATGGATTCCAATTGTCTTTGATCTACAGATACATACCTACACATATATGAGAGAGATTTCTTTTTAAAACCAATTTTATTTTCAATTGTGAGAGTGAGATTTCCCTCTCTAGGCACTTCAAACTGAAAAAAGAAGTTTGTTTAAAAGAGAGACAATCACAGTCACAGGTATCAGTAACTGAACTACCAAAACTAGCATGAAACCAACAAGAATTCAGCAGTGGTGATACCAAACAAAGGACAGAAAATAAGAAAACAAAGTTTCATAAAAAATATTTGTATATCAACTTGCTTGGCACCCCAGAGAGAGCTTTTCTGGAGAAGGAACATTTTATGTACATTTTGGTACTCTAAAGTTTGGTATGAACACACATATTCCGCTTGTCCTTCCATTTGTGCTCTTTTTATACCAGTGCACTTCCACTGACTTAAAGGAAATTACATCCTGATCAAATATGAAATTAAACTGTCTTTAATGTTAATTTGTATAACATTAACTTCCAGAAGCCCATTACCTGAAGTTTAGAATGAACTGTTCCTTGATTGCAGGACTGCAGTGACTTGTAATACTTTGTCGTGCAAATTATGCAAGGAAAAACACAGAATACTGAGTACTCAGCACTGAAATCCTAGAGGTGGAGTATGTGACAGACCTTTTCTAAGTAGTAGAACTGGCAACCAGTGTGGAATCCACTTTTAGTAAGCATGGAACCTAATAAGCTAAGTTATGATCTTGTATTCTTTACCAAAAAAAAGAGAGAGAGAGAAATCACATTTGTTAATTTAACTGAGCTTGGAAGTTTCTCACTTCTGTTGTGCCGCCTGATTCTGTGTTATCATGTGAATATCCTTTTATATGCCACTAACAAAGTAATCTCCCTAAATTCCTTCTCAGTGTGTGCTTAACCAAACTGATTTGCATGTGCATAAAAAAGGAAATAAGAAACTTTAAACCAAAATTAGAATTTGATATCTTTATACATGGAATTCCTATTAAGATTACTGGAAGAATTATCTACATATCTTCCATCCTGGAAGAGTGATTAAATTCCTGAAGTTTTCTGAGAAATAAGAAAACTGTGTCTTGCTTTTCAGTTGTCAGTTAATGCTAATGAGAGAATGCAACTACACTCTTGTTTGTTTAAATTGACCAAAAGGTTTGTGTGAAGCTGGTTTGAAAGCTAGAGTTGGATAAGAATCCATGAGTTATTCATGTCTCAGAGGTAATACTTTTTGATACGACTTCTGCTTCAGCTGCTGAATAATTTTTACATTTTATTTTTTCTGCAGAAAAAACACCTTTAATAAGAATATGAATACATGTGAATGTGTGTAAAGTCGATTCATTGCATGAGTATCAACTGAAATTAGCATCACGTTTCCTAAATAGAATGTAACAACTTAGAAAACAAGGTTTTGTTGTTTAAGGCTAATCTTCAATTTAAGGAGTTATATCTTCTGTTAAAACTATCAGTTAAACTGAATACGGTCTCAGTTGCATAAGTGTGATGTAGCAAAAATTCTCATTCCTATTTAAATTAAAATACATTACAACTCCAACCCACCCAACTGCAAAACATCCCACACAGAACTTCGCTTCATTTCCTGTTTCTAGGGTAGCAGCACAGAATAATTTATTTCAAGTTTCATCACTGCTCTCTAACTTGGGGCAAACATTTAGTGTCTCATTTTGCCAGATATATTGTACTAGAGGACTTGAATTAATAGTGGTATCTTAGTCTGGTGGTGATGAAAAGCCCAAAGAAAGATGTGCTTATTTAGTGTGAGCTGCTATACAGTAATATACTGTGCACTGTACACTGTGCAGCTGTTTAAATCTATATGGTGAATTCAAGCAAGTGTCGAAGGAATAAAACTGGAAGAATACTGAGGAATAGTTACTGAGACTGCAGTACTGGAGCATGAATGGCTGTATTTTTTATCTGGAAGAATTAGAAGAATCTTTGTTGTTCGCTGCATGTTCTTTTTATATTATTTCTAAGTTTTCAATCCTGTGGAGTCACTGTAAATATTTCTTTAGGAATGACAAAAAACAATAAATTAGGAGGAAAGAAATATTTCTAATTTAATTTTTTTTGGTTTAGACTAATTCTGTAATCTGTATTTTATTTTTAAACTATTGTCATTATTTTTATTTCTTTACTCCTGATACTAATGGGTCAGCATAGCAAATATTCTCTCTGACATAAATAATACCGGAGTAAAATAAGGTGATTGGAAATGAAAGTTAGTTGATGTTTAGAATTTATATTATAGAGAATTGAAAATTTCTCATGAGGATTGATTGCTGAAGGTGATGTGCAAACATAAATATATGATTCTGGCCTGAAGAATCTAGGAATATAAAGTGAGTGTATTGATTAACTTTATTCCTGAATAACAGGTATGAAGAGAAAACAAATACATACTTTCTGTGCTTTTTCTGGTCCTGGCAAGAGTTGAGTTACTATGGGTTTAATAATTCTGTATTATTACATCCTTAGCAATTTGGAAAGGGAAAAAACTAACAGGAAAAAAAAAATCTACAACATTTTATTACATTTTAGTGCAAAATTTGCCCTTTCTACCTATAGGTATCTCCAAGTCCAAAGAAAATTGACAAAACAGGATTTTGATTTTATTGGCTGCTTTCACATTGGCAAAGCACAAGTCAGAATTGCCTGAAACCTACCCAATAAAATCACAGAAATTCTTAGAAAATGTGTGAATTTAAGTTCTATCTTGTAGTACCAGTAATTCAGCATAGTATGTAATTTTGTTGATAAAGGATGAGGCACTTGCAGCGCGTTCATTTTTAAGCAGAGCGATCCTATTTTTGGACATATACTAATAATTTGAACTAATGTCTTGTGAAAGGGCATTTTCTTTTATGAACTTGTTATCCACTTTAACTAATAAATGCTTTTTAGTATGTTCTGAATCAGTGCACAGGCTGCTGCAGCAAACCATTGTTAAAAGCTTTTTATTTCAACAGCCCTCTAAAATAATTTATTTAATAATTTCCAAGTTATGGTAGAAGCTTAAAAGAATAAAAAAAAAATAAGGATCTTAAGAGTTTTGGATTTTTTTCTTAAATTAAACATGCTGTGCCATATTGAAAGTGCTAGCTCTTAAATCTGTAGAGTTAGATTTTTCTTCATATAAATGCCTTTGTTACTTTGCTATCAAAGAGGTCGCTCTGATTCGTAAGCACTAAGCAACACAAGCCAGACATAAGGCAGGGGGAGTGTACCTGTGTGAATACTGAAATGTTTATGGTAAAGAGACCATGAAGGAATGTGCCATCAGTTTCAGTTGCCAGCTGACTGATAAACTACATTTTTGCTATTACTTTTATAAATTTAAGCTAGTTTTCATTAAATATCATGGTTCTGATATCACATATTGATAATAAATTTAAAGGCACGGAGATTCAAATACTTTGCTAACTTTGTATTCTTTGTGCTATATTCAGTTTGATGTGTTTTTGAAGTTCTTCAGCAAAATATTTTACATACAGTTGTTACTGACTGTTTTCCATTCAGACAAACCACTGACTCTGCACAGAGAAGAACTTTCTGCTATATAAAAAGCTATATAGTTCTTTCCAGAATTCAGAGTCCTAGTGTAGCTTCTTTTATATTATTGTTCAGATCCAACTGGATATTGTAGATGACAGTATCATCCATGGGGGCTTTTGTCCGTTACTCTTAGGTGACACGTTACTATACCTGATTACATCCATTCTCAATTGCCCTGGCAACTGGACATCTAAGAGTGTTGTCATGAATTCTGGGTACTTGTTGGCAGAGTAAGAGAGTTTGATCATTACAAACATCTTTATTTTTACCTTTTCAATTAATGCCTAATGTCACCTGCTTGCATTTCCTTGACTTCCTAATTACCTTTAGTTTTGGTTCACCTATAAATGAGGGATCGAGCCATTAAATTTATAGCAAAAAAGCACTCCAGATTAAAAAGGAAAGAAGAAAGGAGAAAATGTAATTGCTATAAAAGTTGTATAAATGAAGTTTCTTATTATTTTTCTTTAAATAATAAATTATTCAGTATTTTGGTGTTAATAATTTAACAGAACCCAAAGTAAGATATCAGCAGGACGTATGTGGGATGGGTGGTAGTTCAAGTCTGATCTAAAAGGCTTGCCTTTGTATTGAAGTTGGGTTGAAGCTTTGATCTATTTATAATGAGTATTCTAAGGGTTTACTAATTATTTTAAACCTGAAGAGAATCTCTCAGTCCATTTTTCAGTTGGAAGGGAACCAAAAATAAACCTTGCTGGAAGGTAAAGACAGAAAGTCTTAAAGTTCAGGCATGTTTTCTAGAATTTCTGATAAGTTTTGGGGAAAAATGTATTTTCTGTCTCCGTTTTTCATTCTGTAGCATAAGGAACTTTTCTGAGGTACTTCTAACTTCTGGCTAGAGATATAGCATCCTTTATATATTCTACCCAGTTTGTAGCTGTAAAGCTGAAATGCAGAAAAAAGTTTTGTATTTTCTTTTCTTTGGACTTACATTTAGACAAAGCATGTATCAATTTCAGTTACCTACCACACTTAGTCTATTAACAAACTAAATTAACTAACTTAATTGTTTAGGAGAAATTGCAGGATGGCAATCACTTTATCAAGGGAAACTGTTTAAAATGTTGATGATTCTACACAAATATAACTTTAAAAATAAATCTGGATGTATCACTGCTTAGAACATGGCTCATGTTTTGAGAGGTTTTTTGGGAAATGAGATACTTGTGACTGATCCATATTTATTTCCATCTTTAAAGGCAATTTACTTATTGCACTTTGTTACAGTTTCTTTGTACAATGATTCTGTCATTCCTCGATGGAAAAAGTAAGTTTTTCAGATACACAGAACACAAATAAGGTTTCGTAAGATGATCTTCATGGAACAGCAGTGACAGTAGTCAGATGGACATAAAAGCTGTACATCTACAAGCACTGCAGCATGTGAGCTGCACAGCTGTAATAGCTGGAAGTTTTCATTGTTTGAGGGTTCATATAAATATTCCTCAAAGCACTAGTAACAAGGCTGGGGAATTTATATATATTTGTATCACAGAAAGCAGAAATTAATATAAAAAAGTTCTGTAGATTCTAGCTTTGAATCAGTCATTTCTGAATTGGGGAAAGCATTTGTTTTATGCAGACATTAACTTACGTGATGGTGAGGATGAACACTTTTTCCTACTGAAAACACATAGCGCTGTAACAAATAGTGAGGCATTGTTCCTGAACATAAAATGGTGTGCTTCACTATGGTGTTAAATACTATTTACATCATGAGAGAAATATTGTGGGATTTTTTTCCATTTGCTAGGAAATTTTCCAGTTTTCAAGGGGTGCCAAATAGTTTAATGAATCTGTAATACATACAAAATACTTTCTTTTTTTTCCATTGAATCAGTATTTGGGATTAAAGGTGAACCTCTTTTCATGGTTCAAATGATTTTCATTAGCTGAAAGGAAAAACATGCCCAATAAGCGTGGTACTGCAAGGAATTATTTAAAATAGTTCTGAGGAGCAATTTTTGCCTTTTCAATTATGCAAAGTGCTCATCAAGTTTTTTTTCTTTGGTAATCTTTGGCTGATATTAAAAAACTGAGACAGACTTCTTGACCTGACACAAATGTAATAGCTATGAAGGTTTTTTTATGCCTCTACCCTGGCACAAGATTAAAGAAATGAAAGTACTGCATTCCACAAATCAAGCTCATAGTTATACCTGTATCAAATCTTTTTGATTATATTTTTATAGAATCATAGAATAATTCACGTAGGAAGGAACTTTGGGAGTTTCTAGTCCAATCTCTTCCTGCTCAGAGCAATGACAGCACTGAATTCAGATCTGGTTGCTTTAGGCTTTGTCCAGTCAGCTCTTACCCTGCACAGAGAGAGATTTCACAACCTCTCTGGGCAACCTGCTCCAGTGCTTAATTATCCCATGTGATTTCTTTTGCTATAATATCCAGTCAGAACCTTCCCCATGTCACTTGATGAACCTGTCACCTGGTGTCTCGCTGTGCACCTCAGTAAAGGGCCTGGCTTGGCTTTGTCCTCCTGGGATTTTTTCCATGCTGGTAGCTCCTTTCCGCCTTGAATCATGTGTCTTTAGGCACAAAGACCTTTTCCCTAAAGACAGAGGCAGAGAGGCAAAGTTTCTATTGCCTGACTTCACTTTCATGTCTGTGTATGGGGTTTTTTTGTACTAGAGTGCAGTCATGAATTCCCCATGAAACCAAGCAGGTCTCCTGGTATGTCTGCTTATTTTCCTGGCTTGTCAAAATGGAGTGTTCTGCTTGCAGAAGGTTGCCCTTAAAGATCTGCCAGCTCTCTTGAGTTCCTTTTCCTTTCAGAACTGCCTCACACAGGATCTCACCCACCCAAAATAAATCCCTGCCTAAGCTGAAGTCTGTCCTCTGAAAGTCCAGGGTTTGTACTCTATTACTTGCTTTCCTTTGTTCCCTCAGGATCTTGATTATCACTTCTAGACTGCTATAGCACATCAAATAACGTACAGGACTCTCTTAATTAACATACTTGTATATCTAGACACTTTTACCAAATTCAGTGAGGTGTAGCTATTTTCTGGTAATTAATTACTGATTGATGATTTCAGAATTTGTCAGTAGGCCCTAGATTGAATAGGTAATGAGACTGCTTGTTACAAATTCAAACAAATCTCCATCTAAGTGGAAAGTATACAAAAAAGAATATTAGAATTAGACCTAACCAATCACTTAATTAGCTGTACCAAGTAAAAAGCTGATAACAAAAAAGATCTTTTAACTGTTCACTCAGGATTGCACTTCCAAGGTGCTGTATTTTAAAGCCATGTAACTTATAGTGAGTCCATAAGTAGTCACTACAGCAAGTAGAGTTACTCATTGTCATCATTTTTAGCATTCAGGGGACAAAATTTCTAGTGCCATAATATTACAGACAATTTATGTGTTTTATACAACAGAATTTTTGCTCTGCAAACATTTTGAACTGATATAAGATCAGAAATACCGTAACAATGAATCTCTCACAATGTCAAAATTAACACTGACTCCAATCAAACTAGGGCAATGGAAGTCTTGTCCAAGTCAATGGAAGGTCAATACAAATCAAAATAATATAGTACATGGCTGTACAGCTCTCTAAAATTAATTATATCTCTATGCCATTGGCTTTATTGGGATTATACTGAGGTAGGCTTTGATTTGGTTTATTTAAAATACTTTTGTATAAAAAAAGGAAGAAGATTGGAAGAAAGGTAATCCTATTTTTCTCTAACAGTAAAAAAATGTTTCTTTAATTCAGTTTTTCCATTCTTTCTGTTTTACTAAAGCCAGTGGAAGAGGAGATTCTTAAAGCTCATAACATCCTGTCTGAATGACATGCAACCAGAAACCATATGTCATAAACCACGGTCCTGAGTAGTCATAGTTTATTTCTAAAAAGCATTAATTCTAATTTATTGTGATTACCTCTAGAACTTACTGATAAATTCAGGCAGTAGTAATCTACTAGCTAAGTAATATACAATAAAATGGAGTTTTTTCTTCTCTGCTCCTAATTTTGGCAACGTAGGTGACATGTAGAAAGGGACACATGGCTTGTAGCTTGTACACATTTTCCTTGGGATTATGGTAATTTGAGTCTGAGCAATGATTCAATACACAGTGTATAGAAGATACCAGTAGCTAGAGCATATGCAAAGCCTTATTCAAAACATATTTAGCTGTTCTAAATGTCTGAATGTTTTAAGCCACTTCTGTATCTCATATCACATGGTGTGTTCTAGTACAACAGCAATTTTCCATAGTAATATATGAAAAATATTTCAATGTTTATTATTTGTCTCAGTACAAGAACACGTTCATTCTTATTTTTTAAAAAATTTCATTTTTTCACCATGGCTTAAATATATACTGGCAATACAGAATACATTCAGACAGCTTTTTTTTGTTGATGAACATAAGATTTCATGTGTTTATTTAGTGAGCACGGGAATAATCTCTGTTTATAAGAAGGAAATATTTTAAAAGTTTTAAAAGCAGGAAATTCAGAAAGAACTGAGGTTTATTTCTCATTATTTAGCATAAATAAAAATACTTATGTATAACAACAAAATGAAAAACAAACAACAACAACAAAACAAGAGAGAGAGAGAGACTCTTACATACCAGCAAGGACTGCAAGTGTAAGCAATGTCCACAAATAACTTGCAAAAACCCGGGCTGCTTTCTCTCAGTATTTCCCATGTTTAAGCTCCCTGAAGACTGCCATAATTAGTTTTCTCCCTTACAAGTAATTATGAGCACCTGTAATTTAAAAAAAAAAATATTTGTGTCTGAGGTATGATCCCTTGGGTATTTTTCTTTTAGAATCTTCCTCATTTGCTCTTAGAAGTTCTTTTCCACTAACTTCTCCTCTTGGGATACTTTAAATGGAATGAAATTTTCCTCTTCAATTACTTTTAAAACCAGATGAGACCTGACACAACACTGACAATGTTTTTCCTTCCCATGATCACGTTGGAGTGAATGTCATAGGTTCAGGGTAGCTGATGACTACCTGATGACACAGGGAGATAAATGAGGTCTGGATAGGGTACAGTCAGACCAGGAGTAGCCTTGAAAAGGTTTCACATGGTTGTCATTTAGGTCTTCTGAAAATTTCATAGCAGATGGCAACATGTATCAGTCCATATTAATTGCTCTACATAGTTCCCTCCATAACGGCCACATATTTTATAATAATTATAGTGTAACCAGAAATATCAAACGAGGGCTGCGCAGAAAGTGCCTTGTTGCAGACCCTTGGATCAGATTCTTGTGATACAGGGTACCTAACTGATATCTTCATGTCTTACTTTGGGAACAGGATGGTGGTTCTGTCCTAGGGACAGCTCTTAGTAGCTTTTCAGTGACAGAGAAGTGGATTTTACAAGTAGCTGGATCTTAAGGAAGATTTTTGTTAAGGGATGTTAAGTCAACACTTTGTATTTTCTCACTGTTCGACTCCACCCTTTCTCAAAATGGATATGACTCTTTGGGAATTATGCAACACCACAAATCAGAAGATACTTTAGAGACTGAAAACCCCACCATTATGTTCCTCTACTCTTCCTTCGGCTGGATGTGTAGTAGGTCAGACTCTACAGAAATAAATCTTCCATACCTGAATGTTGGCATTAGCTTTAAGCTGAAAGATTTCCTCAGAAAGAATTATTTAATAGTAATTCTGCTTAATGCGAGAAACTGACAGGATAAGCCATGAAGTCTACAAAGAATTGCTCATTAATTTGACAAACCTAAACCACTGACTATCTGAGAAAAGAATTTGATTCAGTTTTTATTCTAACACTGTATTGATCTTAGAATGATCTTAGCATTCATTTCAGCACAGCAGACCAGTGATTAAATTCTGTGTGTTTTCCTTTTCATAAGATATTTTGCAATTTCTCTGAGCACTGAATCACCAACACAATCTTGATGAAACTACTTCTTTATATAAGCAAATTCTCAGTGGCGGATAAAAATCTCTGAAAGTGATTTGGTTTAGAAAAGCACTTTGGTTGAAAAGTTGTCAGATGCAGTACATACCCCTAAACTCACATGAGGATTAGTAAGTGACCTTAGAGGATAGAGATGTGTAGCATTATGACTTTAAACCTGTGGATAACATAAAGCACAGGACCTATAAAGTCTTCCCAGGTTCTGGACAAAATGTCTGTCATGGGTGTTTTCTGAGTTTGTGCTGATAAGGAATTCAGACCTTTCCACTTTGGTATCCTTTTGTAGAAAGAAACTGCACAAGCTTAAAGGAGACACATGCTGGCCTGATCTTCAGGCAGACTGACTGGGAGACCAGGAGTCAACAGCTCCTGAGAAAAAGCCAAACTGGCTCTAATTTGCATTTGCATCCCTCCTTTCATCCCTGCTAAAGACAATGGAGACACTCTATTCTCGGAGGGCAAGAACACCCGCTGGTTTTAAGCTATAGCAGTTGCAGAATTTCTCTACCTCTATAGCACATTAATACCAAACTACGAAAAGGTTAATTACTACCAAACCAAGAAGTACAGTGTGCTTCAGAATGCCTTTCCTCTATCCTGTCATGGAAATACTTTACAAGAGCAGCAGTGGTACAAAGCTATTTACATCAGCCCTACGCTTGGCTGAGAAATAACCTACAGAAGAAAGTCTTTTCAGGGAGCAGTGCCCCTTCCCTTTAAGGTCCCTTAAGGTCTCAGAGAATCAGCTCCACCTGGTTACATTTGACCTTGTTAAAAAGACTGCATTCAAACAAAAGGGAACTCATCTAGATTTCTCAACGAGAATGAAAATGAAAGCAATCACAGGCTTTTCAAAACTTGCAGTGGTCTTGGCTGGATATGCTCACCTTGTAATTGTATTTTCCCAAGAGCCTTTCTCCCAAAGAAGAGGTTGGGATGCTATTGTAATGTCAAATGTGACTCACTGTTAGACTTGCTATTAAAAGTTACCAGCTGTAATTAGGGGAGAATTTTGAAGCCGCAGTGTTGTATTGTCAGCTGTAACAGCTTTTAATTATCTTATATTTTTCTTTAAAGTGATCAGCTTTGCAGAAGTTGAATGTGCTTTTATCATTTTTACTCTGGAAATGAGCTGACACGTTTAATATAATTTAGATAGAAATACTGTTACTGAAGAAAACAATTGGAATCTGTGAACTTTTTAAAGGATTTTGAACACAGGAGACAGCCATAGTGCTTAGAGGGATTTTGCCATCATCCAATTAAAATAGGCCTCCATTCTCTCTAATACCATTCTATCTGGTCTTAAAATGCATAAGACTAATTACATTAGCCCACAGAGGCTTGCATGGCTAATACTATTGGCCATTTCCTCAAATAGAAGAATTATAAATGATTAACCACTTTGCAAATAATACCAGTGTTTCTACTGCAGGACTAGATCTGATACATAGATAACGCTGTCATTTTTACGCTCCACTTGCAGCAGTGTATGGTCCTGGAGTTTAGAATAGATGCCAATGTTGAAATTGCAACGGCCAATTCCATTGTCCCTCCAGCCTACTTTAGTCCGTCAGGAAACCAAAACCTTTTGTTGTTATTTCTAATCTGGTCTTATGCTGAGGATGGAAAGAATAAATACAGAGCCTTATAGATTAGTTTTATAATAGGACAAGTCTTGTTATGCGTGACTTAACTCCCTTGAAGTCCTTCCCTTGTAACAGAAAAAAAAAATCTAGTTTTCCAGAGAAGGACTCTGGTTCTCGAGCACCTGGAAGAATGCAGTTGGTGCAGGATCTACTTGTGAGTAGAAGTCTGGATTAGCAGACTATCCTGTGGCATGCAGCAGTCTAGAAGTCGAGATACAGCTAAAGAAATACTGCCCAGTATTGTCAGTTTTGGCAGGCAGCGTCCTTGTCAATATGCATGAGCACTCAGATGAATGAGAGAACCTGTCACCCAAGGGATGTTACACATCGATGACAACAACCAGTCACAGGTCCTCTACTCTAACATGTAGTTAGATTAAATTCTTTTACAGTTGTCACTCTGAAAGAAGGAAAACTGCTAGGCAGCAAAGGACAAGCAGCACCCATAGCGCAGCCATTCTCGCAGCCAGTATTGATGTTTTCACATTTTGGATCCTGCTTCATAATTGATTCCTCAAGACTGGAAAAGGGGAAAATTCTGTCATCTTCAGGAGCCCCAGCAAACCTGAAAATTGATTTTTAAATTATTATATTGTCCCCATTAGAGACCAATTTAGCCCATGATTCTTAGTTCTCGGAATGCTGTCTCACCCCAGTGTGTTTATATTAGATTGTGTTGTTCTGATAAATTTTCATATATTGTAACATTCATATCCAACTAAAAATCCATCATGGGATCGATTCATGGTCATGTCATCATCTGGTTCATGTATGCTGTTTTTAATTATCCCAGACATTACTGGCTCTTTCCTACAGTCCCTGTAAAGTCTCAGAATCTTTGGGGCAGGGGATAAATAGTGGTTCAATTTGGGGTTTCTTTTGCTGTTATTAGTGTCTGAGTAGGGATTATGCCTTTCAAATCACAAAACCAGAAGAAATCAATCAAGCAGGTATGGATGGGTGTCCTTTATCCTTCTAATACACGACTAACGTATATCAAAAGACAGGTAATAAAAATATAATGCTTCAGAAAGGATAACTCCTTCTCCCTGTGAAACTTCAAAAAGCTCACAAAATATTACGGCGCAATTTTATTGTTATGGATCTAAATTTTAGATTTGAAATTTGGCAAATGGGAGCTTTCATTTACCACAGAAGGGAAGATTATTTTGTTTCGAACACATTCAGAATTTACTTCGTGTTCTAGGCAAGTTTAGCACCTTGAAGTGGTTTGGGGTTTTCTTTGTAAATATAAATGCCCATCAAAGTAAATCTCATCAGCAGTAAATGCAGTGCAATCTAAATGGTGTTGGATAGTATTGGACAGTTATACGGTCACTGTCACCTAACAAAATGTCCAGTATCTTGGGACAAGGAAATCTTTAACTATTTCTTTGAGGCAGATTTGTAAGTAGTGGACATGTTCACTTAAATTTTGCTTTAATGCTCAAAAGAAGTTTATTTCACTGAGTACTTTCATTATTTCTTTTCCATGGTCCTGGTTTCAGCTGGGAAATTAATTTTCTTCATTTTCTTCCTAGTAGCTGGTACAGTGTTGTGCTTTGAATTTGAGAATAATGTTGATAACACACTGATGGTTTAGTTGTTGCTGAGTAGTGTTTATCCTAAATTGAGAACTTTTCAGCTTCCCATGCTCTGCCAGCGAGGATGTGCACAAGTAGGTGGGAGGAAGCACAGCCAGGACAGCTGCCCCTCACTAGCCAGAGGCATATTCCATACCATAGGATCTCACGCTCAGTATATAAACTGAGGGGAGTTGGCTACAGGGGGATCAATCTCTGCTCGGGGACTGGGTGGGCATCGGTCTGTGAGTGGTGAGCAATTGCATTGTACATCACTTGTCTTCCTTGGGTTTTATTTCTCTCTCTTTTTGTTATCTTCCTTTTTATAAAATTATTATTAGTATTAGTAGTAGTATTTTTATTTTATTTCAATTATTAAACTGTTCTTATAGCAACTCTCAACTTATGAAGTTTTTTGTTTGGGTTTTTTTTTCCAGTTCTCCTCCCCATCCCACAGTGGGAGGGAGGAGTGAGCGAGCAGCTATGTGGTGTTTAGTTGCCAGCTGGGATTAAACCGCGACATCCACATGAGCAGTGTATATATCCACATATAAGTCCTAAGTAAGTTTATCAGTTGAACCAGAAGATTCAGGGTGTTATACTTTCCAGAGTAAATAGGTTTTTGAAAAATATTTAACATGGACTATAAGAGCAGAGGATGAGACATCCAGCACTGGATATACGTTTCCTAGTGCTTTGGGAAGTCCCACTGAAGTTCAGGAGGACTAAAGCATTGGTTCTAACTAAGCCATTTGTGATCTGACTTACTTTTATGGAGACATGCCAAATTAGAATATTTGAAAATTGATCTGCAGAATCTAAATAAGAAAATATTTTCAGTATTTTCTGATAACTTTGAACATAGCCTTTCCACAGGCTTAAAATCTCCCTGTTCCAAGGAAAGCATTAAGGGTGATTTAACACTTACTAAAGAAAGAAGTAGTCTTTTTTACTTTGAGGGACTATTGAATTTTCATTCCAGTGTACAGGAAAGCAGTATATCGGCAAGATGAAACAGAAAACTTAATAGGCACTATATCTCTTTATGCTTATGGAAACTTTGCCAACAATATTAAAAGAAGCTGAATTGGACTCTAAAATACTGACACAAATGAAATTAGAAGGAAATACCCCTTGCAATAGTAATACCAGATATGTCATTCATGCTATTAAAATACTACATTATTCTGAGTCTTATTAAATTAGAAATTACATGTGTCCAAGAATAATGGGAAATCTTACTTGTAGAAAAAGACTAGCATTTATTTTTTCAGCAACAGAGTGAAATAACTGAAATCTTACAAGTTGGTGTAATACCTACAAAAATAGCATTTAAAGGGAAAAAAAAAAAAAAAAAAAAAAGGAGATTATTCCTAAAAAGAAGATGGTGCGTATCTGTTTTATATTTAATTTTTATTTACAAGAAATTGTCACAACCCTACTCTAGGGTGGTGGTGGGAGAAACTTAATTCTCTATTATTTTTGCAGAGTTGTAACATGGCAACATGACTTTGATGTCCAGTCAACTAAGTGTCCTGTTCCTTCTTGCAGAACACGGAAGGTCATTACAGAGTACTTGTTATTGTTAGGCACTAGGTGGCCTGCTTGCTAAAACATAGTGATGAAGACTTGCACAAAGAGACATTGCAAAGGCACCGAGTGAAAAATAAGTAAATAAAAAGGCATCTTTAATTTCTATAGAGGATGATGCATTTAAACTAATTTTTTTATTTTTTAGGTCAAGAGAGGTTCTCCTCCTCCTCTACTCTGCCCTGGTGAGGCCACATCTGGAATATTGTGTCCAGTTCTGGGCCCCACAGTTCAAGGACAGGGAACTGCTGGAGAGAAGCCAGCACAGAGCCACCAAGATGATGAAGGGAGTGGAGCATCTCCCTTATGAGGAAAGGCTGAGGGAGCTGGGTCTCTTTAGCTTGGAGAAGAGGAGACTGAAGGGTGACCTGATTAATGTTTATAAATATGTTAAGGGCAAATGTCATGAGGATGGAGCCAGACTCTTCTCAGTGATGCCCAACGGTAGGACAAGGAGCAATGGGTGTGAGCTGGAACACAGGAGGTTCTGCTTAAACTTGAGAAGGAACTTCTTTACAGTGAGGGTGACAGAGCCCTGGGACAGGCTGCCCAGGGAGGGGGTGGAGGCTCCTTCTCTGGAGACATTCAAGACCCGCCTGGACGCCTTCCTGTGTGATCTCATTTAGGTTCCTGCTCCAGCAGGGGGATTAGATTAGATGATCTTTTGAGGTCCCTTCCAATCCCTAACATTCGGTGATTCTGTGAAACTACCTGATGCAAAGTAACATATGCATGGACATCTGCAGATAGTAGAACCTAACTAAAACCAATTTATCATTTATTATTTTGTTCTTGTCTTGCAGATAATATTTAGTTCCTCTCTTTACGTTTGCTTAAGGAAGACCAGGAACTCATTGATACTTATAGTGAAAACATTCTTCTCTTACCCTGCAATGTCTTATCAGTGCTGGCATCACTGAAATATCGAGTTACATGTGCATCTTTTTTCCTTCCTACTACCATAAAAGATCAAAGTTTCCCACCAAAAGATGGGATACTAACCTGTATGTTCTGAAGTGGTAAGCTTAGATCTCTTGAGGGAAGTTAAAAACCGTCATGTACAACATAGTAGTAGCATTTGTTTTAGAAACCTCATGGGTTATTGTAGTATGTTCAGAAACATGAAAAGGGTCAGTATTATTTATTGTTTCTAAGGAGCAAATGTAACAGCTAACTTTTTACGAGTCAGTTGTAGCCATACACTCAATATGATCTCAGATAGCATTCTATAGAAAACAATAATTAAGAGTAGTAAGCAAAGCAACACCTTGTTGGTTATTTTTTGGTTTGGTTTGGTTTTTAGTAACTGGAGGCTAGATGTAACCTCTGGTCTTTGAGTATTGCAGCCTGAGTCCTGTGCTAGAGCAAACCGTGATAAACTGTATTTTTCAGCAATTTATATGTTTTCATTTGCTGGTCTGTGACTCCTGTCAGCGTCAGTAGAAGGAGATATGTGATGACTTGAGGTGGTGTTCAGTTTGAGCTTTTGGATACCGATTTTAAAAAAAGAAGTAGAGATTTTATTTATTTAAAATGTAATGAAATAACCGTCTCAGTAACAAGCCTTCATTAAAAATAGTTTTACTGTTCAATTGAATGGCTAAATAATTAACCACAGGTAAATTTCAATGTGATTATTCACCTTCTTAATATCAGATCAAATGCAAGACTAATGAGATGGCTGAAATTCTAATGATTATTTTAGCTATCGTTGATAGGATTCTAAAATATTAGCAGTCAAGGAGAGTGCAAAGCTTTTCCTGTTCTGCAGAGACCATGTGAGAAGTAGATATCTGAACAAGGAATGGGACATAATCTGCATTCCAGGTAACACTTATTTTTGGTCATCAGCTTGGAAATTCATCTTGCAGATATTTTTCAACTGAATTCCCCTAATGTGTCTGTTATAAAACAAGTAAATGAACAAACAACAGAAAGCCCCATTGCACTGATTTCTAATTGTGTAAGACAGGGCATTGTGTGGCTAGTGTAATTACTTCTTTCATTTTCTCCTGAAATCATAGGAATTTAAACAATGGATTCAGATGACTGATCATATTTTTCTAGGACAGAAAAGATATTTCAGCCTGATATTTGTGTGCTTTAATCTGAGTAAGAGTAGAATGCACCATCAAAATATGGCAGTATATAGTGCATTCCATGAAAATGTATATGTTTTTTTTTTTCTACAAGAAAATATTGCATCCCAATAGAAGATGAATAAGAACTTGCATTTTTGTGATTTGATCAAAAAGTGTACACCTCCACATTACAGCCAAGTCTGAGCATGAATCTCTTGTATTGATTTTAAAGAAATCACACTTGGCAGTATCCCTCAGGTTGCAGAGAATGAGTCTCTATTTAGAACAATGCAGCATCCATCCACACTGTGCACTAAGAAGTAATATGCCTCTAAACTCTTATTAAAAAAGAAATAAACAAATCTGTGATATGTGGCACACAATTAAAAAAAAATTAAAAATCCTATCAGTAATGCTGGTAGTAGCTGTAGCAAACACACTACTGATGATATACACACTTTATTGATGGATAAACATCACTGTGAGACATGAGACTGCCTCTAGGAACTCATCATCTCTGGATATCAGAAAAGAGATGTGAAGTACTGCATCAGATAAAATATACTGGAATTTTATTAGGCAAATAGACCTGCAAACTTAAGACACTCTATCACACTTTTTATATACTGGCATGTTTGAAAAAAATTTAAATATCCCATAATACTTTTAAAAGCATACATAGAACTAACATCATTATGTTCCAGGAAAGTATTCCAAGTAATCCTGTTAAACCATCCAAGATTTTGTTCCTAATGATCATGTTGGAACAGAAATTGTGGCTACTTTTCAATACCACAATACTTTAATACTTCTGGTTCCTATACCAGAATAGAACATTTTCTTTGGAAAGTTTGCTCTAGTGCACTTAATACATATCACAGATTAACACAACACTGGAATTCTGATAGATTTTAGTAACAGAACACCAAATTTTCTTTAGTCAACACTCAGAGTTTGAATTTTTAAAGTTCTGAGCATCTATTTTACTGGAAATCATTAGGGGCTCTGACTGACTGACAGTTACATTGTCAGAGGTTAAAGATTTGAAATATTATTTTCTCTGTTCATTTAATCATAGATCAATATTTCTACTTCTTATACCAGGAACTAATAGAGCAGTTAATCTTATCACTGCTGTTCTTCTATATTGTGAAAAAGATATGATTATGTCCTTGTGTTGCTCTTGCTCAAGTCATTCAAAACAATTACTGCATATAAAAAACCCATCCATTTTCTTGCTGGGTCTTAGATTTGGAGGCATAATTACCTGACGTAAAGGAACAGTCTATCTGATGTGTTTTCATAACATTTCTATTACAACCTTAATACAAATGTCTGATTTCCAGAAATAACCAAAAAAGCTTTTGGTCATTTCTAGTGGACTGAAACAGGCAAAGTCACCAAAATGTGAGCGTGAGGAAACTTACAAATGATAGAGTATTTAATACAATCCCATGTTATTCCATGATTCTCTGTGTTGTGTTTACTTCAGCTAATGGGCTGGTATGTGTTTTGTGGTATTTTTTGTGCTCTTTTCTATCTTTCTTACATCGAAATGCTAAGCTGTTATCAAGTTTTTTCACTTGGGTTTGTGGAGTAGGGACATGACTTTTAGACAAAATAGAGGAAGAAGAATATACATCTATTTGAAACTTTAATCTAGTCATTGTTCACATTATTCCTTTATGATTTTTCCACATTTAATTCCTACTTTCAAGAACTAATATTCTATTTTCTTCAAAAATGTTCTGTGCAGTGTACCAGTAATGATAAAATGCATCATAGGCCCATGCATGCACTTCAATGTGATTTTTAAAAGCTTTTTCATGAATATCAATGACCTACAGGGCTCTGTTATACAGATGTACGCTGTTCTCACTATTAATGTAGTTATGACTTCCCCCCCATTAAAAACCTTCTGAAGCTGTTCATCCTCTTGCACTATGTCAGAAGGAGGAGAATGGATGGGAAATAATCCCAAACTTTTCTGGTTTACATTACAAGCCTGAGTCTGTGCCACATCATTTGTATCTGGGCACCATTGACACATGGCTGGCCACACTGAGTCAATGGACATGTAGATTTCTAGCTAGAAATATTTTATCCACATTATAAAAACCCTTTTATTTTATTCCTAACTGCTGACAGGTTTCAGTGAGGAGGCAATGAAGAAATGCAAACAATGCATTTGCCATTATTTGAGTACAACTCTGTGAAGGAGCTATAGTATCTTTATTAAGTTTACAAATTTAGGTAAAACTTGAAAAATCAAGTTTTCTGAGATTCTGTTAAGCATCAGGTTTACCATGGCAGGCTTCAGTCCAGACCGTGGCTTGTTTTGATCTGGTCTGACATTTGTAATAAAATCTGATATTAAGTATTCATTGCTGACACATAATAGTCCATTCAAATATTTAATAAAATTCTGTTGATGAGATATGTAGGCTTTCTCACTTTACATTTACATTAAGGCATTCAATTTCCAGAGCTAAAGTTTTGGCAAATTTTGAAAACCCTACAGAAGATGCCACTGATTTCAGTGGGCTTTCAATCAATTTAATAGAAAATTGTTGACCAAATCCTCCACTTTTTAAACCATATTTACTATACAGGTAAAATAAAATTTAAAGGACAGAATCAGGCCCTACACATCAAACTGCTGTAGCAAATTTTAAAGTATTCTTAAAATTCTGCTTCATCCAATTCTGTGACTCTTATTTACTGAGTATTTTTTGTACAAGTAGTCCTACTGGATTTTGGTAGCTGCATTCTCCCAAGTCTAAACAGCTATGCTCCAGCATTTCTGCTGGATAATTTTGTTTTCAATCCCCTTTCCAGAATCACTTTAGTGTAGTGCTCCTGGCACAGAATTTCAGTGCTTTGAGAAGCAATCCATGTGTTTGCAATCTCTACAGTAGTTTGGGGATCTGTCAGGTTGAGAGGTGCTATGTACTAGAAAGTATTTTACCAGAACAGTTAGATGATTCCAGCATCAGTTTGTTTTGTTTTTTTTTTAAAATAATAGAGAAAAATACTATACATTTTTGGCTACATGAGCTACAGAATTAAAGGAGTATTTTTCTTATACATAAGTGATGTGATACTTTTTACTCAGAAGAGACATTTCTTTAAAAATTACATGCTTTCACCTTTCAAAAGTTTGTATATCTTTAATAGTCAAGCATATTGAGTTATTGAGTTCAGCCATACTCCATCAGTATATAAAGGACTAAGCTAAATTTTTTTGCAATCATGCATAATTTGCTATACATCTTTTGTTTGCAAGTTACCTCAAATAATGTGAAAAAAAACCTGCAGAAAGCACAGTATAAAATAATTATTGTTGTTATTATTATCTTTAATTACTAGCACTGTATCAACATATGGAAGCAAAGGTCATTTCAAGCTACAAATGTAACAAGGAGAGATATCCTCCTTAGGAGGACTGGAAGAGCAGGTAATTAAAGACAGTTGTGCCACAAGGAAATAATCAAATGTTATTACTGAATTTGATTGAATTTTAACTATATATTTACTCTATGTTATAATATCTTAAGAGATAAATTCATGCCCTTAATAATGTAAGATAGGTATTAGTAAGGCTTGATCTTAATCTTTTTAACTATAACCAGCTGGGATCAAACTCAGATGCTTTTGGTTTCCCACTTAATAAATCACAAGAAATCTTTTATCAAACTGCTTTTCATTTATTTCCTATAGTTAGTAGAGAAAAAAAAGAGTGGCTCACTTCTTCCAGAGACAAAATTTTACTAAAGCCACACTCTGGTGTAGCTGCTATCGCTAACACCTTTTATGTACTGAGTACCTTTCGCTTTCAGCAACCCCCAAAGTGCTTTATCGACTCTAAATACAGGGATTTTTTTCTTCATCGCACTGTAAGCCCGTGGCAACAGTGCCGCGCTGAAGTGGCTTTGGGGAAGGGAGCACGGAATAACCTCTCCCCCTGAACCTATGAAACACTGGCATTTACATAGGCCAGCCTTGGTAACGCGGGCGAGAATTTGCAGAGGATTTGTAAGTGCTTATTCATGTAAAAATTTACAAAAAATGACAGCATCTCTTTGCCGGAGTTTTCTTCACCTGCCTGCCTAACGCCAAAGACAATACACCTGTGCTGCAGGGTCTACCCACAGCTTTGCTATTGACCACTTACTGAAGTTTGTGAGGCAACCGGGGTGATGGTACCTTGGCAGAGGTGTCTCTTGCACCGGGCGGAGGCGGGAAGGCGGGAACCCTCAGGGGAGAGGCGGAGGCGGGAAGGTGGCTGAGGGAGGAGCCGCCTGCTGAGAGGAAGCCAGTGGCCTCGCCCCCTCCAGGGAACCTTCTAGAAGGAGGCAGCAGGTAGGTGGCAGATGGTGCCGTCATTACTGTGCTGCCTGGCTGAAGGCAGCTGCATGGGCATGAGAACAGAGGTAGTGAAGTGTGGTATTTCCCCAGTCTACCTGCAGTTTTTGTCACAAGATTTTCTAAAGGTAAAGGTGGTGGCACTGTCTTTGTGTTAAGGTAACAAAAAAGGAAGGGTTTTCCTAGAAACTGCCTGAGGGTCTGTGGAGGGAGGGGGAAGCCCTTCAGCAAGCTGGGGTCAGGGCAAGCCTGGCTGTGAGGAACTGGCCCACCCAGACAGTGAGTGGAGAGACATTATAATCTTGTTTTCTGTTTTGTCTCGATCTGCTGTGTTTTCATGTGGTTTGTTTGTTTGTTTTGAGGGTTTTGTTTGTTTTCAGAGGCTTTTATTTGTTTCTTTTGTGGTTTGTGGGTTTGCTTGGTTGTTTGGTTTTTTTTCCATAAAATGGCTATAGTTTTGGTTTATGTTCTAATACAACTTACCTTCAGGTGATTTTGTTCTGCCCTTGGAAAAGTCTTGCTCTCAAATCGTGTTCTCTTAGCAGAGTCTTACATTACATACTGCAATGTTCTGTTCATCTAGTCAGGTAGGGTCAGTTAGCTAAAAAAATATGATTACTTCCCCGTTATTGGGACCCTTACATAAAGTATGAGAAAATTCCTTCCAACACAAGTAATTAGTTCCATGTTCAAGGTACTCTTAGAGATTAGAGTGGAGTTTATAATTTATAAATATGCTTTCTTATGCATTGCATCCATGTGGTATATGTGACAACTTTGGACAAACATGGCAATTAGGCTGTTAATTGGGGTGGTATACACTAAGATATATATTTAAAAAAAACTCATTTATGATATATTTTAAACTCTTGACCAATATCTTCTAGTTTGAATCTTATTTATACTTAAGCTATCTTTAAGAAGAACAAAAAATCCTATATGAATATGAGTAGGTATGCTGCCACTGGATGAAAAACATGTTTCTTGTCTAAAGACTTCCATGGAAATTATGCTGCTATTAAAATTTTCTGGTTTGCCATAGTGTATAAACTCTTGCTTGAAGGAAATAGATTGAAAAGGAAACACTTTGCTTCTATGAAGTGTTTGCAAGGTTGAATGTAAAATTGCCTGAATCGTTTTCTTCCCATTTTACCAAAGAAGAAGAAAATGAGTTGTTTGATGTTTAGTTAGTTCTTAATTACAATGATAAGTAAAGAAATACATGAGTTAAAGACTGAATAAGTGTATGAATTTTGTATGTCTTAACATGATGCTTCAAGAGCCTTACAGTATCAGAAATTGAACACGGTGTCTATTTGCAGACAGCCTGATGGGAGGTCAGAATAAAGAAATACGAAAATGTGTTTTATTGTACATGTTTTACAAGCATGCTTTCTTGCTGTAATTTCCTGGTCCTGTTTAACGTGAGCATGCTGATAGTTTGCTGAGCAGCAGTTATGGTGAAAGTTCAGCTACTCTCTTCCTTTCAGACTTCTTACAAAAATCTGTGAGGGTAATTTCTCAGGATGCTCAACCTTCTCTGAGTATGTTCTGCTAGGGCAGAGAAAAACTTATGGAAATACAAAAGTTCAGGCGATTGAAAAAGAAATGGATAGAAAAAGTAGGGTTGTGGTGTAGTTTAAAGTTTAATGTATGACACCCAGGAGAACTTGAGGGGGGTTTGGGGGATTTTTTTGGCTTTTTTTCACCTTCAGGAATTTGATGCAACTAGTGCAAAATTCCAGATATCCTTAATTTACCAAGAATTACAATTTTATTTTAACTGAAGACTTTTTTAAAAGAACAAAAAAATAGCAATATATATATATAGGGGTTTGGGTTTTTTTTTTTTTCTATAAGTTTTGGAAACAGTGTTTTCACAAATGGAAGTTTTGGTTAAATTGGAATTTTGGATGTAGCTATATCATCGCAGTTTTGAACTGAAAGGGGAAAATGGAAGGCGGCAGCTGTTTTATGCTACTCTAGAATGAACAAATGTTGTTATATATATGGCTGGATTCTAGGCAGAATTGTATTTAGTATGAGTAGGTAATAGACAATATAACATTCAGCTGTGAGCAATATTCCTATCCTTATTCACAAATACTTGGATTCGCTAGTAGACACTGTGAAGTGTATTTTTCTACTATTCAATAATGAAAGTTATTAACTGGCAGTGAGGCAGTAAAGCAAAATGCATTATGTATGAAACAGGTGATCTTGACAATTGGCATTTCAAAGGATTTGACACAAGTGACTGAAATCAGATTTACTTTCATTTTTAAATGAATAAAAATGTGTTTTTAGTTGAAAAACATCCAATGATGACATATGTGGTTTCACATAATTTCTTATTGTAATACGGCGTTCTCTTGCCAGTGGTTCATGGATGACTTTTCTTTTGTTTGCTTTAGCAGAGATTTAATTTTCAGATTTGAGGCATGAACAGATTTTCAGGGAACAAAATTAGAGCAATTTTGACTTGATTTGTAAAATGTATTCATGTGTACAAACACACAAATAAAACACTTAAGAAAATGACATTATGAATCATACCATTAATAACTTGATTTTTTTTTTTGCATTGTTTTTGAAAGTCGGTCATTGAATTTTATTTAATATATATTTGAATTTGTAGAGCAATGTTGTGTTAGCTTGGAATTGTAACATTCAGCAGCTTCATAGAGGGTTTGTGTGTTGGGTGTGGGCTTTTTGTTTTGGCTTTTTACTATTTCTTCAGATATCCCAGTGTTTGTTTCTAAGAAAATGGAAATAACCATGCTCATCAGGGAGATCTTAACCAATATTTCTGTTCTCAACCTTTAGCTTTTTATGCAGCCCTCATGCAAAACTGTTTTACTATAATAGCAGGGCTGTGTTTTTCCTAGTGTTACTGGGGTATAAATAAATTTGATACTGAATATTCTCACAATCTTCTGAAATCAGTGACAGGATATCTTTAAAATATTACTATACTTACTATTTTAGTAAAAAAGAGACTTCAGCTTTACAGGGATTCATTTGAAATGATTAAAAGAAATTACTCTTTGTGCCATATATCAGTGTGATTGAGTTCAGTTTGTTCAGCATGCTCACTGCCTGTTGTGTATTTACAGTTCTGTTCAGTTTTCAGCATCTTGATACAAGTTTTAATGAACACTCTTCCTATTAGTTGCAGATTAACATCAGGAATTTAGAGTTCTTTTTCACTAAAAATCTATCAGTTGTTGGTCTTCAACACCTTGGCTGCTTCTTCGTGTGGTTTGAAGAATCTGCCTTTTGGTCATTAACTTTTTATTTCTTCAAGTGAAATGTAATTTCCCTGTAATGGAGAAGTAAAAAAGAAAACCACCCCAAACTGAAAATATTCTTTTTCTAAAGCAGTGAAGACTTAATCATGAGAGCATGCAACAGTAAGCAAGTTGTGTCTCACACTAAGTTAATTCTTTTGTTGACTTAAATGAATGTGGGGTGAAGTTTTCTCCTGGTGAAAAGAATTTCCAGTTTCATTTTGTTCATCACTGGAAAAAAATCAAATTAAAGAAGCCTCATTGAAGTCAGTACCATCACACTAATAAAAAATACATCAAAGAATAAATCAGTCCCTTAGTGGATTTAGAGTAAAATCATAGGAGAGAATGAATTTGAAAGCCTTGATAATATAACAAATTGTCTGTTTCTCTTTGAGGTAGGTCTTTTTCTTTGAATATGATCAGGAAATATACTATGCAGGGATGGATCTTGTGGATAAATATTGATGTCTGAAAGATAATTTCTATTTGAAACATTATAGAGCATGAAAATGGGTTCAAGTTGTTTGTTAACTTTTGTGCCTGGCCTTAAAAAATGAGAGGGATTCCTGTCAGGCATCAGTTTTGTAGTGTTTCTTATTGCCATCAAAAATGGTAAGAAATACCAGTACAGTCTCTGCCTTTTTAAAACCATCATCAAAACCAGCCAGTTCCTTAAATCAAATGTGGTATGTGTGGTGACAAAAGGATGGATGTTGCTGTGTTCAGCTGTGTTAGTGACCTACAGGAAAACAAACAAACAAAAAAAAAACCAACAACCAACCAAAACACCCAACACTAAAAGTCTGCAGTACCAGACAAGATCCTATCTAACAATCCAGTAGCTGAGGTCTACAGGATAAAGTTGAAAACCGTATCAACATGATTCAAAAATTCAAAACTTCTGGCATGTACCATAGAGCTGCTTAATTATCAGTGGGCACTGCAGAGGAAGCCTTTGTGAACTGGAACAGTTGCAAATAGCTCTCTCCTCAGTTAAGTGACATTATAATCATGCTGTTGACTGACAAAAAGAGCCTGTGTCTTGGGGATCTTTTTGCTCTGAGAAACACTGTTTTAATACAGTCCTGGGTTTGCTAGGATAGAGTTAATTTTAACTATTACAAACACATGGATTTAAATACTTCTATTTAAGGAGGCCGTGGTGGATTAGCAGCAAAAGAAAAGGATGTATTGAAAAAGTGTGCTATACTAGCTAAATTTGGCCATGTAATTAAAATAAGTTCAGGAATATGAAGATAAGAATGAGAACTATTTTTTCAGGATTTCATCTCGATTTTGATTTTAATATTTGGTTAGTGATGTAGTTTTGGACTTCAATGTAATATTCCTACATTTTTAAAATAGTCTATAATACCTTTTTCTTAAAACTTGATATAACAGTTACAAAATACTACCACAGCTTATTTATTCCTGCTCTAAGTAAAATTTGAACCCAGGTATCAATAAATAGTGTTGCTTTTTCATCTGGAGTGGACACCTGTACTCTTAACTGCATTTACTACTTGTCTGTGATTGTCTTAAGTAAGAAATAGCAGTCGAGTCCTGTAATGAGCTGCAGGAATTCTGATTCGGGTCGGACCAGATAGAGCCTTGTGTATAAAGAACAAATTTTGATTCTACCTTCACATCATGATCCATTAAAATAGTTTTTTATATCCTGTCTACTTTTCAAGGTATGCTTTGACAGCTGCTAAATGAAGATAATATTGAACAATGATAATACTTAAATTATGCCATTAATATTTAGTATATTGGACAAAAATGCAGGAATATTTAAGTGCATAGATACTCAGATGAAAGAGAGCAAATTTCAGATTGTTCTTTTCCCCTCCTACCCTCCATCCTGACCATCTGGGCCATGTGCCTTGCTAGTTACAGAAGTCAGTAGGACAGACATCAGTACATTCTTTTGAAAGATGGAAAAATGGCTTGGCAAGCTTAATGTTACTTTCTGTCTAACAGTTTTATTTGTTCTTAATTTTTTTTTTTTAGCACCTTGAAAGTGTTAGTAAGCGCTGGAGCTTATGATGGGTCCTTTGGAGTTGGACTGCTCTATTTAGACTTCTGTACTTTTTATTTATTTTTGCCTCTGTAGTACAGTCATCAGGAAAGCCTGTTTCCACACACCACACAGTGACTACCTTTCTGCCCAGTTCCTTTTTTCCATTTTGTATTTATATCTTAGTTAATCTATAACTTTTTCTACCATCTGTTACCATTCCTGTGCTCTCTTCTGACAATTTCTCTTAATGTCCTGTTTTGTCTGACTGCCATTTCCATTTGCAGTTTCTTTAGCCTTTCCTTTTGGATTTGTATTTATACTTGTTTCCTATTTTGTGTTAAGTATATTTATGATATGTAGGCAATTATGAGAGACAAAGTAAATATTGTATGTCATTAGAAATACTCTGATTTTGTAAATGTCTTTCAGGATGATGCTTGGTTGCTAGAAAGTACCTCCTGCTCTTTTTCTTTGCATTTCTGTTGCCATAGTATTCCTATCAGTGCTATGGCACGAATGACAGGCAACATACAGCTATGACTATATAAATAGGTTGCTTTAAGAACACCACTTTCCCCATGGCATAAGATGTTCCACTGTATATCTAAGCAGAAAACTTGAGTCATCTGGAGGTTTTTTTTCCCCTTAAAGCCCTGCAGCTCTAGAACAGTTTTTAAAGGTTCAAAAGTGTTCCTAGAATTGCTTAGAAAGACAGGTCAAGTCCATTTAAGAACAGTGGATTCTACAGAAGTTCAAGAATTACAGGTTGTATATAGATTAGTTGTTTTTTCTACTTCATGACTAGTTTTCTGTTAAAACTCATAACATTATTGTGTGTCTATACCCTTTAGTAGTTCAGGGAAATCTGTGGCAGTAACTGACATTACAGTTGTCTAACATGGTTTATAAAAAGTGTTCTATTATTTACGTGTTTAAATGTATTTTCTGTAGTATGACACAAATATTTTTAATAGAATGGTTCAAACTTTGTTTCATTCAGAAAAAGTAAATACAAATATGTGTAATACAAAGAAGTTTCAATCTGCAGTTTTCCTGAAAAACCTCTTTGAGTCCTGCTGTTGTTATTTTATAATCCCTAGAAACTCCAGTGCAGTTAGAACTGGGGTTATAGGAATTCTTATCAGTTAGTTTTAATATAAGTTATCTACCAGTACTATCACAACTTTTACAATTGATTCAGGACAGTTTTTCATGAACATTTTAGGCTGTTCGATTTGTGTACTTGTCCTCAAATTGCTTTGTAAAACTTCATAGATAAAACACAAACATTTGAGTGTGACTGAAATTCCCTGGATCTTCAGAACTGGAGAGAGGAGTAGTGTAGCATTAATAACCTTCTTAATTATTAAAAGATTCTTATAGCATAAGAGTATTTATTTTGAAGATGTATATGCAGGACTACAATATTTTTGTATTATTATAATTTATGGGCAATCCTTACATTAGTGTCACAGAGTAATTTGGGATAGGGACTGGAATTTGGTTTATATTTATGATGGGCTTTTACATTTTATTTCTTCCCCTCAGAAGTGAACTGTAAGTTTCAAGTATGACTCTGGCAACATCAGGATATGAAGGGTTTTTTACCTGTTTTATTATTTTTCAGTTTAACTTCTAGTAGAGAAGAAAAAGTGGCAGAATACTACTTTCCAGCATGCATGGACCATGCTACCTCTATGAAATTTTGTTTTGAGGGGAACAATTAAATATTGACTCTTCATTATAACCCATACATTTTTATCAATGTTTTGCATGGAAACAATCTAAATAAATATATTTTAGTAACAGTGGGGTTAAAAATATACTTTCCTTAACTAAGAGCTTTCTGCAGGCTGAAGGTACCATGAGCAATTACTTTAGTAGGGTGACAGTTGCTGGAGATGTATTTACAGAAATATAAGACAGTTAATAAATAAAATAATAATAGTAAAAATAATGTATTTGTACAATATCACCACAGTTCTTTGATTAAACTCATGCTGCTACCATAACATTACCATTAATGATGATCAATATCTGTTGATGACTTCCTTATTTACATACTCAGTGTAACATTAGAATGGATTTATAAGATGACTGTGTTTAGTGCACTGTTCCTTGGCTCCTGAATGCCTGTTCAGTGTTGTATTGTGCCTTATACTGAATTACTGAAGTGCTGCAAACAAGTCAGTGAGTTGCTGAAATACTGCAGGTCGTGCAGTAACTGTGCAACATCAACTGCATCTCCAGTTCTCACCCATGTCAGCATTCTCATGTGGGTTAATTGAATCACTCAGTGAAGACTTGCAGGATTGGATTCTTAGTTTGTGTTGCTCCTTTCGTATCATAAAGTCAGCAAATGCTTTACAGTTAAATCAGGCTGATGTGGAAAGATACACCTTGCAGATCTGGTTGGAGTGTTCTTTATCTGTTACTTACTCCCAGTCAAAAATGGAATAGCAATATTAGGTGTTCCCAATCTGTTTCACTGGAAAGTCAAATGTTTTAGTTTAAATTACCCTGAAAATGGTACTGCTGAAAGGTAGTAACGAAGAGGTGAGGACAATTACTGGCTTCAGTAATTTCTTCAACCACTGCAACTTGATCTGCGGGAGTAAATCAATGTGTGCTGTTACAGGGAGAATAAAGTCGGAAAAGGCAGAGAAAAAAAAATACATTTTTAACTGCACAATGAAAAGACTGTAGATAACTTGGCACAGGTATTTTTGACACAGATGCTAAGCTGGTGGGAGCTAAAATTTGATTAACTAAAAAAAATCATTTTAGATGGAACTCTTGATCATCTGCCTTACAGAAATGCTATCCTAGATTATCCTAAGTTCTGGGAGGGCAGAATTATGCAGAGATTAGGCAAAGCAGCAGTGTGATTTTTCTCTAAAAGTTCTCAGCTGAAGGCTGTAGGTATATAGATATCTGTGTGTACGTGTAAGTCATCCCATTCTACTTCCATCTTTCCTGAGGTTAACAGTCTTGAGAGCAGAGTGTATTGTTATTCAGAAACAAGGTTGAAAAGCACAATTTTTTCTTTTCTTCAGCCCGGGACAAATCTGTATGTTACTTTAAAGGCAGTGGTATCTCAGTGTATTTAGTTCATATATGAGCAGACATCACCAGATTTAAAATTATATGAAATGTCTTCCAGTTCATTCTCCAGAAGATATATTAAATGTTGTCACATACCAGATGGGAAATTATTGTTGCATAATTATAGTATCTTTCTTTTTTTTTTTTTTTTTTTTTTTTTTTTTTCCCTTTTCTCCCCTAAAATCAAAGAAAGCAAAAGAAATCTTAACTGTCTTGGAAATTAATGACAAGTATTTAAATTGAGGTTATCTGGTAATATGCTGGGCTTTTGGGGAACTACGAGGGTTACAAGTTCACCCTTCCTGCTGGGAAATAATCTTTTAGGTTTAGTTCTACATCAAAAACTTTCCATGTTTTGCTGTTCTCTTTCTGTGTTGGAATTTGTGCACTACTCTGGTGGATTTAGACACATATTCCAAATGTTATGTTTACTTCCAAAGATCAAATCAGCTCTTCTCGTCTTAAAGAAAGGGACTGCTGTAGCAGTGTCCCTGTGTTAGACAGATTTCAACCCATTGTTGTCTGACATTCACCAGACTCCATCTAGATAACATTTTCTTGCCAGTTTAAGTTCTTGTATTAAAAATAACTAGATTTCTTTGCTGTTAACAAACATTACATAATTTTGTCAATGCAAAACTTAGGGGAAAGTTAAGACAAAGGTACTCCTTTCATGTCTCCTTCACTTTAAGAACACAATATTCTGTAAATTTTTAAGAATTTTTCTTTCTTTTCCTTTTTTTTCAGCTACTCTTGGTGTTCTACACAAATACTCATTAGTCATTCTGGAGATGGACTTGCTGTCTGGAACCTACCTCTTGGCAGTCTTATTAGCCTGTATTGTGTTTCAATCTGGCGCACAGGAGAAGAATTATACGGTGCGGGAAGAACTGCCTGAAAATGTCCTCATTGGCAATTTGCTCAAGGATCTTAACCTAACGCTGGACCCAGATGTGCCCCTTTCCTCACCGCTGCAGTTCAAGCTCGTGTATAAGACTGGGGATGTACCGTTAGTGCGGGTGGAGGAGAACACTGGTGAGATATTCACAACTGCAAACCGCATAGACCGAGAGAAGCTGTGCTCGGGCATCTTCAGTGAGAATCGCTGCTTTTATGAGGTGGAGGTTGCTGTTTTGCCTGATGAAGTTTTCAGACTGGTCAAGATCAGATTCCTAGTGGAGGATATAAATGACAATGCCCCCCTCTTCCCCTCAACGGTTATTAACATCTCTATCCCTGAAAACACAGCAATTAATTCTCGCTATTCTGTCCCGTCTGCCATCGATCCGGACATTGGTGTGAATGGTATTCAGCATTATGAACTCCTTAAGGTGAGTTTCTTCCATTTGTCTTTGTTACTGTCTGTGTTACTGTCTTCCCACAAATATTTCCAGTCCTCATCAACCCATTAGATATATGGAGCTGTGTACCACAGTAGTAATACACTGCAGATACCTGTGTTGCAATGTTAATCTGTACCCCTGAGTGCATTCCAGTGCATCATATCTTCACTTTGTGGAGAGCTATTTATGTATGTGTATGTCTGTGTGTAACAGTACGATGAAACGTGCATGTCTTCATCAACTCTCCACCAGCATTCAAAGTGTTTGTGCACTTTGGCTAACGGTCTTAGCCCATTAAAGATGTACTCTTATTGCCACCAACATGACAGCACCAAGTGCAGCGATATTTTGCATTGAGTTTATGTCTCCCTCTTGCATGAATGTTAGATTTGAGCAGTAGAACTTAGCCTAGAAGTTTATGTGATGTGATGCTCATCTCAATACTGATGAGCTATGCCAGATTGAAAAGGAATGTGTTTGTCAAAGCAGCTTTGTAATGTTTGGGTGGGCATAACGTCTGGGCAGGTTAAAGTCCAAGATATGCATGAATGTGAGGACAGCAGTGCCAGTGGCCTTGTAAGAGCAGATATTTCATATTCTTGCTTCTTTTACCCTTTGTAGGAAATGAGCGGAGAACTGCAATTGGGGAACAAAATAATAATATCTAAACATGTGGTGTGTAAGACCATGAGATTGCTAAGTAAAGGATTGCTCCCTTTGTGTTTACTTAAGTAGAAAGTTTAGAACAAGAGAAAAACTTACCCTAAAACTGTGATGTTATTATATGGGAAGCTGAAAATGGCTTTGCTTCCCTTGATTTGGAGTAGGGTACTGTGGGGTACTTTGACTGCTCAGCAACTTACCTGACATCCTCATTACTGACTGGAAGGATATAGACTACAGAGGCCAAAATATGGCTTGATTGACTTGATAGCTCATATTCACTGATATCAGTACTTACTAGCAGTTCAATAAGAATAAAGTGCTACCTTATTTTAGATCTTTTAAGTTGCTTACAACCTGAAGTAGTTGTGGCAGTGTGGGTACTAACTAAAGACATAGAAATTTATTTCAGAAAACTGCATTTGAAAATTGGTATTTGAATTGGGGAGAAAAAAAAATAATTATAGTTTCTGATAGTAGGAGATAGTAGAAGGGGCAACTGATAGTAGGAGATAGTAGAAGGGGCAACTGATAGTAGGAGGTGGTAGAAGGGGCAACTGATAGTAGGAGGTGGTAGAAGGGGCAACTAAGACAGATAGTGAAGTAGTTCAGATAAAGAAATGGCCAGATGGAAAAACAATTATTTTTGTCTCAGTTGAGATAACTACTTAAGAGTATAAACTGGGAATGATAGGGGAAAGAGAGACGGGCATTCATAAACAGAAACAGTGTTTTAAAACAGTGGGGTGCCAGAGCAAATTTTAAATTGAAATGTTAATAAGCAGTGATTTCTGATTAAGGATGAATCTACAAATACCAATGTTCTGGTTTAATCCTGGTAGGCAGCTAAGCGTACAGGTCTTTGTTCACCTCTTCAGGGCGTTCGCCTTGCCTACGTACTGATGTAAAATGTACATTGTATCTGGCAATGCCACCACAGTGTTAAAATGCTTACATGCTGTTGTTGATTACACTATTTCAGTACACCTACATTTGAGTTCAAGGCAAGCTAATATTTAGTTTAACCTGATTAATACACTTAGAATTTACAGGTGTTGCGGGCTTCTGCTTTGACTAGGAAGATTTTGGTGTGAAGCATTTCTTTGTTCTCTTAAAAAGAGGAGCTGTTTCAGAGCAGGTTTTGAATAGAATCCCAGCTCACAGCACTGTAATGGAGAGTTACATGTGTACTTCCAAAAGGGTTCATCTAAGTGCATGTTATAAATTAAATTCTTTTTATTGATTACTTAGTATTTCTTGTCTAAGCAACACCTTAGATGTTACATAGGTGCAAGACTACCCAGTTAGCAGTGGACTAGAGTGAAAGCATAACTCTACTCTTACAGGAGCAGAGTGTTTTCTTCTGTGTGCTAATAGGTTGTTGCTTTAATCTGTCACAGTTTTGGGGGAAATTAAATTGGTGTTACTGTTATAGTTTCATTACTCTTACCTATTACAGTAATTTTCCTGTATTTACTTATCAGAAGCAGCTGGTGCATTCCTTCTAGAATAATATAATAATCTTTTTGTAGCTGTCAGTTCATACCTCTAATCTGACAAAATAGATTCTTACTCAGTCTCGCAACACGTCAGTCTTGCCTCTGCTGAGGAGTTACCTCTTGCTACTGTAGATCATCTCCTGTGATGTCTTTCAATAGAAGATTTCCCCTTCTTTCTCATAGTTTATCAATTCTGTGGCCTGTGGAAGATGGAGGTCACAAATCATCATATTTCAAGCCTGATCTTACAACTAGGTTATTTCTGAGCCTCGCAGTAGTTCTGGATCAAGTAACTAATGTCACCGTTTGTGAAAATCAAGAATGGAAGATGATGTGTTTTATGTAAATTGAAAGCTAGGAAGGTAGTTAAATCAAAATGATAGAGTGAAACTAGATTTTTAGTGAAATCAGAACCAGAAAGTCAGATTAATAAAATCATTGTGGATAATCATATTTGGTACAAGTTTGATAGCCAAAAACACTAACAGTGTAGGACAGACAAAACTTTTGTATGGCCTGTTCGTGTTTTAATGTTTCACCAATTGTGATAGTTTAACTCAGCTGGCAGCCAAACAACATACAGCCACACAGCATGACCCCCCCACCTCCCAGCTGCACTGCTTCTCACAGCTTTCTAGCTGTGAGACAGTGCTTTCTAGCTACTACGAAGAAAAATTAACCCTATCCTGGCAAAAACCAGGACACCAATACTATTTGAGTGGTTCAGTACAGGAAAGCACAGTTAACATCTCTGGATACAGTGCACAGCGACACAGGCTTACATTCACAGGATCATCTTCACTGTCCCAAGCATCAACTGCTTTAACTTCTCATTTCTGTCCTTTTTTTAAGCTTTTGGTCATTTAAGTAGAAGCTGAAGTAGCAACCCTCACTTATACTCTCAAACCATGTTTGAATGAGGAAGTATCCCACAGATAATCACACGGAAATTAGTGTGGATGATTCTTCTGCTTAGGCTTCAGCAG
>NW_010289029.1:10664-80916 GCF_000700745.2 Antrostomus carolinensis | reverse complement strand
GAGAGGACAGTGAAGTGGTATATTGGCCCTTTCAATAGGTCACAGAAAGCCTGGGTGGTTGTTATCAACATCTGCCTTCTGTGAAAAAACTACCAAGGCAGAACTTTTTCTACATGTAAACAGACATTTATTAATATTGACAGGTTTTACTGAATATTGCAGTTAGACACCAATAAGATTAGGTAAATTTCAACTTTATTACTCTCCTGTTATCAAAAATCCTTTGTAAATTTATGGTAACCTGAAGTAGCAAAGTATTTTTGCACTTCTAGTTTCTTTTTTATTAGCAATCCTTTCTAGTAACTGTGTAAGGGACATAGGTCTGAATTGTCAAAGGCTATTCAAGATCCCAAGAATTTTCCTTTTACAGACTTACATATGCTCAGGAAAACGCATCATTCAGATAGGAAATTTCTTGACTTCCTGATAAGACAAATACAATAACTTTTTTGGTACTTTTTCCTTGTCCCTGGAGGAAGACTTGTTGGTCACTGGTATTTCAAGATTCACTGACAGTAAAACAAAAATCAATTACACGCATATTGGTGTCCCAGGTAACAAGAGCACTTGGGTATTTGAATCTAAAACTGAGAAATACTGGTTTTGTTAAAACTAATTCTAGTTTTGACAATACTTATAAACAAGGTGAAAATAAGATACATGTTTAAAAAGCATTTGAGTGTTGGTTTTTTGGTTTGTTTTGGCGTTTTTTTTGTTTGTTTGTTTTTTCTCATCCCACTGACGCGTTGCTTAGACTAAGGTTTTGAGTTTCTGCTTGGATGGGGGGATGGCTTGTTTTTCTTACTTCACAGTCCCTTAATTGAATTAGCATAGGGATTTAATTCACCACAACTTTGCAGGACAGGTTAACTTCTCTCTTCATTGTAACGGCTCATATGGGTTACACTTCATATACTTGGGGAATGGTACTGTGTCTTGTTTCATGTGCTCATATACATAGGGAAGATAATAGATTTAGGGACCTCAAAAATAGATTTGGGAATTTTTTGCCTGGAGCTGCATTCCAGTCAAGCTCTAAGGTCACCCTCTAGTGTCTGTAATTTAATAAATATGGAGAGTTGGACACGTTCTCTTTCTAAGATAACTTTTAGCTGCCCTTTAGAAGAGAGAAGTTTTCTAGGACAGACAGTCTAGTGAGATCTGGACAAATAAGTGGTCCTCTAAGAACATTGTTTTGAAAAAAGTCATTGAGTCTAATTTTTAAAGGGGAAAATACCTTATTTGCGTTCTTACAGCTGTGAATTAGTGTCTCTAAGTAGATAAAACTCTACTACTGACTGGTGGTAGTGAGTCAAGAGTCAAGGTAATTGCTTCTTGTTGGTTGATACAAGGCTCCTTTAGGGTGTTTTATGGCATTACTACTGTAAAACTGTCAGGTTCCATTATCCTGACATCCCTTTGGGGGATTGACTGAAGACTGGAGGAGAAAGTCTTGCTTCCAGGCACAATAAGTTGAGTGAGGGTGAGGGACAAGTTGGTGTATCTTTTTGCATTCAAGACTCTGATTTTCACACTAGCTGTCATGAAACAATAATATATAACTTAGCATGTCTCTGTGTGGGAAGGATGATAGACTCAAGCTGGAAGGCACAAATCTGTCAAATGGGGATCTGCACTTCATCTATCTTATATGAATATTATCTTTTGCTGATGTCCAGACAGATCGGTATGCTAGTTAACCAGATGTGGTGATGCTCTCTGGGCATAATAGACTAAGGATTTGTTTAGAGTCCTTTTGAAACCAATTATAGAAAACACTTAGAAATTAATATTTTCCCAAAAAACACTGAGTAAAAACTTCAGTTTCACTTATATGGGAAGAAGTCACCAATTACATAATCAATAATGCTCTCAACAGTAAACCACGATAAAAGCAGTAACAAACCCCCTGTGTATCTCTAAAATTATAATTTGGTTTGTATACATACATGATATCAGAACTGCAAATATGCAACATCAAGCAAAGTTAGAAAAACTGTATTGTATTCTTAAGCAGTTACACTGAAGTATCCTCATGTGAATGGTGAATTTTTCTTTACTATGCAATGGCAATGTAATGCACTTCTAAGGAAAGTTTATAGAAAATATTAAATGTCATGTTCAAAATCGGTTAACTCTTATTTTATGTTCAGATGACTTTTCCAAACTTGTCTTAATTTTGTTTTTTTTATGAATACTTTAAAAACCTTTACAAATTGCCAAAATTTCTAATGTCAGCAATATCTGGATTGACTACAGATGTAAAATGTATTTATTTGAAACTGACTTTGGTTTTCTGCTTGATACATCATGTATCTAACAGGATTTTTTTTCATTTTCTTAGTTAAAAAGTTTGTTACTAACCTTATTTGTTACTAAATAAGAGCCTTATTACTAAAGGCAGCAAGAGCTGTCACCATTCAAGCATGAGACTTATTACATGTAATGACTGTTATTTTTTTGACCAAATTAAAAATAATTATCTCAAGTTCTAGATTAAATTTAACTAATTGTACTCTCTGCATGCAATATAGAAGCTATTTGGATCCGTAACAGTTCTGGTTTCAGAGTAATTTCATGAGGATTTCTTTTCTCTCCTTCTTTTAGTTGTAATGGATGCAGCAATCCAAATTTTACTAGTATTTTGGATGTCTATCATGAGAAACCTTGAATTGGGCTTCCAGCAGATTGCATGTAAATCCTAAAATTATTCAAATTATTCTTATTAAGAATTCCAAGTTATTAGTGAGTAGTTGTCTTTTTCACATATACATATGAGACACTTTTCTATGACCTGTGTTTTTGGGAGGGATAAGATTTTCAATTTTTAAGATGTGTTTTGAAAACAGGAGAGGTAGTTTGTTTTTCCTAGTTTTAGTTGTCATAACATTCACAATTAAAATACTAAAGCTTTTATAAGAATAATATGCTCTTGATTTTAACTTTGCTTTTGTTTTTATCTTTCTAATGCTGGATGTTAGTGATAGAGATTTAAATAATCCTAGCTGCTTTTCACCCAAATACACTGTCTGCAATGTTTCTCTTTTAAGAGGAAGTATAGGAGGAAAGAAAAAGGTAAATCTAAAATTATATTATTTTAGTTATCAAAGAATACATTTAAATCGAGTGTCAACCATGGATCGTGGCACTTGACTGCATTAGTGTGGTTATTTTTATTCCTGAAAGAAAGGTTTATTACAAAGTAATTTATATTCCCTAGCCCAGAAATATAATTGGTCTGAACACTGTAGTCCTGTGGAGCTTTTGAAGCTGGGACATGTAGCAGAGAGCATTTCAGACAATTTTAAAGAAACAAAAAGAAACATTGGTAAAAGGAATGAATTCTGAGTCATCAGCTGTCAGTATTGAAATACATTTTTCTCATTGTGCTGTAATTGCTGGCTCTATTAATGTGATGTGTATTATTGCTTTGCTTCTTGCTGATGTTCCAAAGTCAAATAATTGTAATTTTTTCTCTTTGCTTTATCAAGCAAATTGACTTCCCCCTCCCCCCCTTTCTTTTTCTTTTGAGTCAGGATGTTCCTCTGTGCTTTTCAGAATGGGATATTATATAGCTTTTTTACTTTGAGATTACTTTTTCCTCTTCACTTTAACCCCAGCCATATAATTTTCATTCTCATTCTCATTAGGGACTTTTCAAACCTATTTGTTGTGGCACATTTAAAGGTATAAACAAAGTAGTAACCTCTCTTTTGTTCCCCATCCTGTTTCCTCTATAACCTCAAAAGTAGTAGTAGTAATACATTGGTATTTTCCATTGGTGAATGGACCTTTGTATGGAAAGCCAGCAATAGAATCTATTTTGTTTCTGTGGTGGTTTTTGCTTTCAAGGTTGCTTGTGAGGATGGTGTCCTAGAAGGCAGAAGTGTGTGCTTTTCAGTCATAATGAAGGGAAAAATAAACATAAAATATAGTTGGAAGAGTCTGAATAAGAAAATAGAAAGGACACAAACTATTCCAAAGGTTGGTCTTCTAGTGTATGGGTGTCAGGATGATTATTTATGATGTTTATAACTTCTATAAAAGATCAGTTTTATCGTCCTTCTTTCACCTGACTTTTAGAGAGAACGAACAAGCAATCTGAAGAATTTTTTGTTGTTGTTATTTAGAGCAGTGCTGTATGAGAAATAGTGGCATCTTCTTTCAAATTGCCCAGGCAGTTTTCTAAAAGGGTACAATTGACTTGAAATGCTGGTCTCCTTTTTGGTATCTAAACCAGTAGTATTTGTGCTTTCGGGTTGTTTTCTGTAACACGTGTATCCTGAGCTCTGATGATGTGATCTTTGAGGGTTACTGACCTGTGAGATTTGGCTCGTTGAGGTTTTGTTACTGGCTTGCAGAGTAGTTGTGAAGGAGTCACTGCTGCTTTCCGTGCCTCAGTTTCCTTATAGTTATGTGAATGATACTGACGTGACCTGAGAATGGCCGTGAGTTTCATCTGATCTTGTGTCCTGTCCCAAACACTTGCTATCGAGACTGTAAGGACAGTACAAGCCTGTTTTCCCAAGCCATTCCTGAGCTTCCACCAATTTGAGGCTCACAGATTTCTTGTCCAGAAGTGGTGGTTCTGATATTCTTGTCTGGGTTTTTTTCATAAGTGCAGTTTCTCTGTTTTGAACATATTTTGTAAAAATTGTAAACTGTAAAATTTGAGCATTCTGAATAGGGACAAACTTTTAGAAAGTGCATCATGCAATGAGCACTTATTTTAGCTGCTGCTTGCAGGAGTCCACTGGTGACTTACTCATACTATGAAAACAGCCCTGTCTTTGAAATGTGTTTTCAATACAGCGGTGAAGAAAATAAATGATTATTTTACTAAAAAATGTATATAGCTCTTCATAGGCTCGTGAAGGAGATCAGAAACTGTTCAAATACATTTTTCACAAAAAAGCATGCCCATTGTATTAGATTAAGCAGAAGTAAAATTAATTTGGTTCTTAGTTGAAATGTACATAAGCTTGAGCTAATATGAGAAGTAATGTCAGAGATATAAGCAGAATTTATTTTCCTACCAGTGGAAAAAAACTTTGTACTACTCAAGAAATAAGGTTTCCTCCTAAGTTTTCCTATGTTAAGGAACTGGAAGAAGAGTCAATGCTCATTAAGAAGTTAATTTACCTTTGCAGAATTAAAAACTGGGGGTTTAAAATGCTTCCATATTTATGATTAGCTTTGATAGTAACTTTAAAATTATTATTATTCTTGGGGAGAACTTTTGTCTTATTTCAGTATCTGTGAATTTGATGTCTAGTGGCAGATGTAGTAGTTGGTAGAATGTCCTAGGCATGTTTTAAAAATAGTAATGTGCCTAACAAAAATTAATCTAAAATAAACTATTCATTTATCTCACTGCTTCATGAACATAAGAAATTGAATTCTTGTTCGTAGCTTAATACCTTGAGATACAAGAATCCTAACAATGCACTAAACTCTTTAAAATAAATAGAAATTAAGTATGTATAAAAATCAAGGTGTAGGCTAAGTCTAAGTTAAAAATTACTTAAGGTGTGTTTAATTTACATTGTTCAAGGTGTGTTTCCTTTTCCATACTACTGGTCAGTTTCCCAGTTGGTGGACACAAGTTAACTTACATTTTTTTCTGGAACTTAGGCTATTTTATTTTAATAGTTTTGGTTTGGTCAATTCAGTTGTTTACATTGGGTTTTTAGAATACGAAAGCTAAACTTCTTCTTGAATTATTCAGAGCACGTTATCATCCCCAGAGGGTGCGTTCTTACAGCCATTTTCCTTGTTCTAACCTGTACATGGCTGAGAGATGCTGTCTTTGTTAGCAAGTGTCTCAGAGCAAGATTAATTCTGTGGACATGGTGATGCTTCTTTAACCTGAGGTTATTATCTTAGTGGAGTAGTTATGAAGAATCTAGGGAAAGTTCTCAGTTCTTGTTTGCCCCACTCACACCTGGATGTTGAAAGCTGTTGATAATTTCCACTAAGGAAGAGGCTGCAGTTTCTGTGTGCATGTTATGAAGTTTTATTGTACCACAAACAGTATGTGGACTGTTATTTGGGAACATCTGTTTTAGGGCAGTGATTGAATTAACCTCAAGAAAGAACTTTGAGCAGATCCAGACCTGGGAAAGCTTGCTTTTTCTCTGTCTTGGATTACACAAGTTGTTACTGAGAAGAAATAGCTTCAAATATCCTTGCTGAATTTACTTTTTCTGGAATAGCACAGTTTGTGTGAGGGCAGTCATATTGCTAAATAACTATTCAACTATTTTGTTTATCCTGATGTTAGCTTTCCTGTGGAGACACACCTCATCATTCACTTTACTACTGAGATTAAGCACAGGAATTGTGTGAGAGCATGTTTCAGCCTCAGAGGATGGATAGTTCACAATTTATTGAAGGATACACGTTACCCAGTGGGACAAATCTAGATCTTTGCAACAGGAGATGGATATTATATTTACCTTCTGAAGCTGGTGTTCTTCATACTTAAGTGTTGGCTTATCATGTTATACTATTTTATGGGGTTTTTTCCACATTTTTTCCTCTTGGAGGAAAACCCCCCCTGCCTATTAGTCAAAATTTATAGTGTATATTCAAGACTGAACTGCTATTAGTGAAAATAAATAGTGAACAAAATCCAAGTGGAAAAGCTGAAATGGAATGATGAGTGTTTGGTGTTTGCCCCGGAAACATGCCGTTCTCATAGTCTTAATTTTATTTTCTTTCTTGCAAATCAGTTGTATCCATGATTTAATGAACTGCTATTAGTGAAAATAAATAGTGAACCAAATCCAAGTGGAAAAGCTGAAATGGAATGTTGAGTGTTTGATGTTTGCCCCGTAAACATGCCATTCTCATAGTCTTAATTTTATTTTCTTGCAAATCAGTTGTATCCATGATGTCTGAGAAACAGCACATGTGTATTTGATTAGAGTAAAATTGAAATTTACTTATTTTTAGAAAGGAATAAGTTCTTAAGTATAACTACTTATAAAAGTATGTATCAAATATGCTTTTAAGATTTTTAATCCCTAACAACTCAGAGGGAAGCTGTTTTCAGGAATATAACTTGATAGCTAGAAATTAATGACTGTTTATATACTAGAACTTTCAATACACACCGGTAGTGTGAGATTTCTTTTTGAAATTGACTTTCGACATCAAATTACTGCATTACAGTAAGGAGAGGTTTCTTCCTTTTATCTTAATTTGTTCTACTGATTCAGATAAATAGGAGTCAGTAACACCAGAGGAAGATGATGACAAGTTGTTTTCCTAATAAATCTAGCACCAGAAAATACATTTTTGGTTTATCCCCTACATTCCCTGATCAACATGGTGAAAAGACTTTTATTTACTGAGTTTTAGAATTCAGTCTCTCTGGAACTATTTTTAGTGCTTACTGGCACTCGATGTCTTCTCAGCAAACGTCTCTGATTTATTACTCTGAAATTGCAGTATTATTTATTATCTTCCAATGTGGAGTGAAGTGGCATCTTGCACTTACATATGTCATGTACTTTTACAGTTTAATATGGTAGTTCCACTGCTATTTTCTCTGAATAATACCAAAAGTTTTCATTACTTAGAAAAGCTTAGCTTCATTTCTTTCAAAGACTAAAATTATCCTGTGGTAGTTAGATGTCCCACTCAAACTTTCTGTTCGTTTGAGTTTTACAAAACCCTGCAAAGAGCGGAGGTCTTGAGAAAGGATTTCTATCATGTTCATTTCAGTGGTATTTGCAACAGGCCTAAAATTCCTAAAGCCTGTTTGTGAAAGCTGGGGGAAGTCTACTCCAAATGAAAGAAGAAAACTGTTACATTGTTGGGTTTTTTTCCTCATTCTATGTATTTTTTTTCCCCACATGAATTTTCTGCATTAAGACTGGGTGTTTTTTAATGTCAGAATTCATAAAGGAGTAATACATGCACATTAAAGTATGGTCTTTGCATGTACAAGAATTTCTGTGTGATGTAAATCCAGAGAATATGTTATCTTACTCCTTCATTTCCTTTATGTTTCTACACTTTAGTTTAAAAGGGCCTCAGATAAAGTAAGATAATCTTGCTGAATAACTTATTGGAAAAACTACAGTATCAGAGGTTGTGGTATGAATTCATCTCAATGAAGATGCCATGTGTTTAAAGAAATCATGCATCTTCGTTGAAATTTTGTGTGTGTGTGTATAAGAGTGAGGTATTAACAACACATTAATGAACGTTCCTTTGCAAATATTTGTACTCCTTTTTTAAGAAATCCTGACAAAGGTTTTCTGTCCATTTTATTTTTTGTTTTTCTATTTGTCATGAGCCAAATCCATTTGTGTCCATCACCCTCAGTTCCCACTGAAGTTACCAGCAGCTGAGCATACTGGACAGTCTCTGCTTTAGGGTAAAGGAGCTTTCAGCAATGTCTTAGTTGTTTCTATTATATACAAGTGGTTGTCAGTTTGAATCTCCTTCTACCTGAAAGTGGTGATCTGGTTATAGAGCAGGTCGTGAATAGGAGGGCATTACAGGTTCACACTGCTCAACACCTGGTCAGTGTTCAGCTGAGAACTCTAAAATGTGCAATTAGGAGCCAAAGACACCTTGTTTGGCTGTTGAAGCAAAATGAGGTTGTGATTTAGGAGCTGTTCTGAACAGCAGCATGGGACTGTTAGCTGTTACCTCCAAAACCCCGGTGATGTATTAGAGAATTACATCACTAAAACATCTACTCATTCATTTATCTTTCTTAAAGATACTTCATTCTGTTCCTGTTGCTGTTCTCAACAATTGAGAAATTGAGCATATACGGAATTGTCACACATATATAATGCAAATATCAAAATTAACTTGTTGAATATTTTGTTGCCAATATAAATCTTTTCTTTTTTTTTTCCTCTTTATTATATATCTGTATTGTGACTCCAAAACCAGAGAATACACTGAAGGACAAGTCAGGTATCTGGAGCTTTATCTAGCTGTAGAAACATGGGAATTCACAGCAAAGCTCAAATATATTTAATACCATAATCTGAACACTTTTTGATGTGCTGAAAATGTCATTTCCTGTTCAATAGGATGTTTCTGAACAACTATAATGGAGGAGATTAGGGGGGAAGGTTACTTCCCTAGTTGCCTTACCTGCAGCTATTGACCTTTCTTCTTTTGGGAAGAATGTTGCTAAATGAAAGAACTTTTGTTTAAAGTTTAAAATTCTCAAGTTTAGTTTCTAAAGTTTAAAGTTGTAAAGTTTAGTTTCTGAAGTTTAGGTTAAAGCTTGACTGGTAATTCAGAAGTGGCTGGCTCTTTCAGACAAGATACAAACCTTGGACAACTAATAAAATGTCTCTGTACTTCAATTTCCAATCTTTAGATAGTGGTACAACTATTTATATAGCAGGAGTATTTTGAAGATAAATTCCTTAATGTTTTGTGGTGCAGCTGCATATTTTGCTGAAATATATAATTGTATGTCTACAGGACGTTGTGCAAGACTATTCAAGTGACAGCCCAGTTCCTGCTGCCACTTTTTTGTAAGCAGTTGTCTTGGTAATTTTATATCGTATTAATGCAGCAATGTGGATACACCATAACTCCTACCTTAGTTTATAGAGTTAGGTGAAGTGAATTTTTATTTAAAGAAAAGTTTGGGGTTTTTTTAGTTTTATTTTTGTAAGACATGGTTCAAAATAAGTTCTTAGATTTCATTTTTTAAAAAAAATGAACAGCATTTCACAAACTGAACATGAAATATGGGAACAGAATTGAACCTAGTGTGGTCTTGAAAATGTTATTAGGGCCTGACTTCAGCAGAGGGCAGTTAAATATGTGTATTGCTGGTTTCCAGCTCTCCCTGTTCTCTCCTTTGTAAAGCTTGTAGATTAAAAATATTAACACATTTTGGGTATGGAGGTTGACTTGTTTTAAGTGTAGACTGGAGGAATTAGAGCAGTAAAGAAGTTACTCTAAAGGTTAGCTGTCTTTAATGGTTTCCCTTTAATGAAGGTGAACATGACGTAATAAATACATTCTGAGAGTTGGATGCCAGGAATTGAGGAGAATGCAAAAATACTCAGCCTTGGAAAAAAATGATCTGTCTTACAATTATCTATCGTAGAAAATAGTGGACAGTGTTCAGAGTATGACAAGATTAAAAGGAACTCTTTACAGAAAGGAACAAATCATCTGAAAGGATTAAGGAGGCTCGGGTGATGTAATTGTTAAAACTGTTTGCCTTTTTTTTAGTAAACATTAAATTCAGATTTCCAAGGAAATAATTTCATGTTTTGGTGTACCTCCTAGCCTTTTTTGCTTCTTATTCAGAAAGTCAGTGTTAAATGCATTGACTGTCTGCTGCTTCATTCCATATTATACTTTTCACTGTTTCTTTCCAGCATGAAATGGTTCATGATTATCCTTATTTTCTGTTGACCCTATCTATAGTATTTTGCTTTCTGTCTGCTTCATCGGATGAGTAGTTTTGTGTGTGGTTGTATATATGGAGAGGAAATCTTTAGCAGTGTTTTAGATTTATAGAAGGTCTTTTATAATTGGAGATGGAAAAATAGCAAGTTATGATATAGACATTACTAAGAAATTACTCCCTTTTATATAAGGATGGATCTAATTAGCGTTCTGAATGCACAGAATGCACTTTAGGTTCATGCAGGCTTGGAAGCTTCCAAGTCCTACTTTTACTGTGGATTTGAACTTGTAAATTCTGTTTATTCAGAGCTAAGCTTTGGCTTGCTTCAAAGCAAACCATGTGTAACTGTGTAATACTGACAGAAAACCATAAAATGAACAAAACTCATAGGAATCTTGGCCTACAAATTAAAAGTCCATAGTTGTTTTGACAAGGAGCCAGCTTTTCAAATACGTAAGCAACTTTGCATCTGCTGAGTTTTTTCATTTTAAAAATTTCTTACCTTTGCAATTTTATTTTCTCTTTTGAGATCCTGTCACTCAGTTCATAAGGTAAACACCTGTATTAATAACACACATTTCAAGTAATTTTTGGCTGTAAGCTGTGCAGTGGGATGAGGGTAGTGACTGTGCAGGCTTTTAAACAGGACAACTGTCCAACAAATTTTAATCTTCTAGAATGCATGAACATGTGAATTGCACACAGTGTAAGTAATAGCAGACAAGGGACCTTTAGTAGAGCTACAACACTTACAATATAGATCTGAGTGTACTAATACTCAGCTATTATAGGAACTTGCATCCATTATTGGCTACCATGTAGAATATTTTACATTTAAGGCTTTAGCTTGGCTTTGGGAATTCACATTTTCACATTCAAAGTGTCACCTTTGAAAGAAAAATGCAAGTTTAATTTTCAGCTTTTATTAAAAATGCTGTCCACTGTATAACTGTGATCCAGTTTTCTGCATTAGGAATTGAAATTGTACTACTATACTCTTTTCTTTGCTAATATAACACGACAGAAAGCAGTTACATATGTCTAAAAAAACCAACCAAACAAATAAAAAACCAAACAAAGAAACAGTGGCTGGGACCTATCCTGTAATTTTGCAGGAGACCTGCAAAGGTTTTCTCTGTTGCTACATATGAAATAACTAGCTGTTGGCAACCATGCATTATTTTCTGGACTTTTTGAAAAGATTTTAGGGTCCTTTGGACACAAGATTGCATTTCAACCAAAGGTTTTATTATTAAGTAATTACTTTAATGAATTACTAAATTGCTTTCTAATGGGAAGTTAGTCTTTTTATCTCCTTTTTAAATTTTTGTTTTCTTTTTAACATTTTCTTAATTTTATTTCCCAGTTTTGCTGTATTTGGTCCACTCTAACTTAATCGCTCTAAATCTGCTTATTTTAGATTTGAGGCATAGTAAGATTTTTAGAAATAATAAAACTCCCCAATTTTAAGAGGTCTGTTGACATGTAATAACTAAATATGCAGTTGTAGCTTGTTGCAATATTAATTGAAATGAGTTACTGTAGAATATTAATAAAATTTTTGTGTGTTGTCTAGCCCTTAACTTTTGTTTAAGATTCAGTTGAACTACAGACATCCTATAATGTGTTTGTCACTTACAGTGCATGAAGATAAGTATTGACAGCAAGTATAGGGCAAAGTAGTAGACACAAAACAACAGGCTGTCTTTGCTCCTGTGTCTTTCTCTAAGGGTTCAGAATACTCTTACCAAATGAAGGTTGAGGATAGTGTTATCTATTTTTTGTCAGTTAACAATGTATACTTATTATATACTATGATGTGCTTTGTAATGATTTAAGAAATAATCACTAATAGGCTGTCTTAATATCAGAGTACTTTGTACCACAAGCAGTGATTTTTATGTGGTTATCTAGAACAATATTCTTTCCTGTCCCTATTTCTTTGAGAAATTACTAATTTCTATGAACTAACTGACCTGCAAGTGTAAGTTCATAAGAAATTTTGATCAAAACAGACCATGCCACTGTTAGGAGTGTTAACCAGAAGCTGATCTGTTTTTCCCATTCCTCTCAACAATGAAGTCCACATTATGATTTGTAGCATAAAAGAACATTCATGACAATGTCCAGGTAGTCAATACCCCACGGATTTAGTGTGGTGAGATACTGTGATGCTGCAGTATGTATGTCTAGAGGCAAGTTATGTATAGACTTCAGGTGCACTTGGTCACATGCAGTCCTGTCCATAATACCAGAAGCTCTTCTAGCTTATCACATTATGTGTCCATGTGTCATTGATTATGTATTTATGAATCTACCTAAATGTTACAATTTTTTAAAAACTCTCTTAATTTTTTATTTACATGACAGCCCAAAACAGCTCCGAAAAGGACATTTGGATCCATTACAAATGATCAGGTAAATATCCGATAGGGAGTGCTCAACAAGAATACTGGTTTCATTATTTCAGAGACTACTGTGTGCATGAATCCACTGAAAAGGATGTTATGAGAACTGAGAAAGTTGTTAATGCCCTAATAAAAAAAAACCCTCGTGATCAGGGCCAGAGCCTCTTAAACCTAATCCTGACTCTGAGATGGTCATAACATGGTTTTGCCTCAAATACTTAGGTTATATTGCTTAAACTGTCTTTTTAGGTTAAAGAAAGACAACCTTTTTTATTTCTCACTCCCATCCTTCTCTAGTGGTGGAGATAATAATGTAGCAGATTATTTTATCAGTCAGTTATTTTAATGGTAAAAGGTACTATGTAAATGTTAAATATCTATTGTGCTTTTCCTATGGACTCATACCTTTCATAGTGTGAACAAAACCTTCAGATTATTGGGATAATGAGTTCAGTTTTGGAGCCCTCAACACAAGAAGGGCATGTACCTGTTGGAGTGTGTCCAGAGGAGGGCCAAAAAAAAGATCAAAGGACTGGAGCACCTCTCCTGTGAAAACAGGCTGAGAAAGTTGGGGTTGTTCAGCCTGGAGAAGAGAAGGCTCCAGGGGAACCTTACAGTGGCCTTCCAGTACCTGCAAGGTGCCTGTAAGAAAGCTGGGGAAGAACTGTTCATGAGGGCATGTAGCAATAGGATAACAAGTAATGGTTTTAAACTAGAAAAGGGTCGTTTTAGGTTGGATGTTAGGAAAAAGCTCTTCAGTATGAGGGATCATTGGAACAGGTTGCCCAGAGAGGTAGTGGAGGCCCCATCCCTGGAGATATTCCAGGTGAGTCTTGATGGGGCTCTGGGCAACCTGCTCTAGTAAAGATGTCCCTGCTCACTGCAGGGGGTTTGGACTAGATGACCTTTGAAAGTCCTTTCCAACCCAATACATTCTATGATTCTTTCTTGTGGTGACTGAGGTACAGTTCAGTCTAAATAACCGTCTGACCCCAATGGAACTTTTCACCAAGGTTTTAATGATGATAGAGCCATTTACTTCAACATCAGGAATTTAATCCTGAAGGTTTCTCTTCATGTTTCTCTCAGGACTTTTAACTCTCAATTTCTTTGCTCGTAAGAGAGAGAATAAGATATTTGTGATCTTAAAAATACGGTTTTTGAATGTTTCATCTTTTTGAGTGTTTAGAATGGGAGAACTGTCCATTCTTAGAAAATGCATTTGTTAAAATGTGACATAATGTCACACCTAACCTTATCTCTTAAACAATGTGAAATAGGCTTGCTTGAATTAGGAGAAAGTATAATTTTCTGTAACTCTTTTTTGCTGGTTTAAAAAGATGTATAAACCAGTAATGAAAAGAAATACTCTTGTATAATATTTTTCCATAGAAAATTACTCAAGTGTTAATAATTAACTTGGAAAAGATCTTTGCATTCTTTTCTGTTTCTCCAGTAGTTTACTCCTATTGATGGGGAAATGAAATCTATATTTTATATCAAACTCACATGCTGTATTCAAAAATATCTTTCTCATACTTGATAGTTAAGGAAAAGCAGAAATGGGTTTGCAGATGCATAGCTGGATGTATTCAAAGTCTGTATGAAGTGTTTGTTGTAGTTGTGGGATCTAATGACAGAATAATCAGTGCCCATCTGTCAACTTGTGTACAAATAAAGAAGTAAAAGATAGCTGAGAAGTTTTTTTTTTTCCTCTAGCTTTTGTAACTTTTTTTTCTGGAAATCTATGTTAAAGCGTAGAATACGTAATTAATAATTTCTCAGTAATTATGAAATTTATTGCAAATAACTGCTAGTGAGATTGAAGATTAAGAGGAAACTTGCACTCCTCCTTCATGAAAAGATCAGCATAGAATTACTATTCTAAAATTTAACTTAATTGGTTAAAATTTATATCTTAATTCAGAAAGAATTTGCAAGGCTTATATTTTCATAAGCCTTCTGCTAAAGAAGCCAAAGCTGTATTTGTTTCATTGTTTCAAAATGTGTTCCAGTTCACTTTAGACTGTCCCTAGTTTCAACTTAATGTTGTCACAAAGACTGTGCACGTGGCACAGTAATTTTTGAAATGTGGGTGAATATTTTTTCATAGGGTCAAATGCTGGCTTCTTTGAGAAAACAAATCAATGAAAGAGTACAGCCTTACACTGAATTAGACCTATAAATGCACTCACTAATGGTGGGTAGCAAGATACAGGGAATATACAGCTCTTAAAATTAGTGAGAAATAAGGAACCTGAAGTGTCTCAAATCAGTTTAGAAAATACAAACAGTTACATGAGTAAAAGTGAGACAAGCACAATAAACAGCGAAAGATCCAGGCTGGGTGCAGTTGTTGATTATTACAAGTGTGACACATAAGAAAATCCCAATTAGTCAGCATCTTTATTGGTGCTTTCTTTTTCTGGTCATCCTATACATTCAGCTTTAGTGATCTGCATTCTAGCTCTGTCCTTATAGAATACAGAGCTGGAAAACTGCCTTTACATCCTTTCTTCCTCTGAAGAGTGAGAGGCTGGAGAAAAGAGGATAATTGTGATGCTCTTAATCACTGCTTGTCTGAGGAGACAGCAAAAGAGAGAATCTAATTCTAGATTCTGGTCTTTATTTTAGCAGGCTACTTTGTCAAACACTAGTGTTTTAAAAGAAGCTATGTTTGTGCAATATATGTAGCATTTCTTCACAATTCCAGAACTGTTAGTTGTTCAACAAATCCCATGAAAAAAAATATTATTTCCAAACTGATCTCTTCATTCTGTGTTTTTTGGTTTTTTTGGTTTTTTTTTTTAATTAAAATAGATCAAATATATGTAGCATTTCTTCACAATTCCAGAAGTGTTAGTTGTTCAACAAACCCCATGAAAAAAAAATATTATTTCCAAACTGATCTCCTCATTCTCTGTTTGTTTTTTGGGTTTTTTTTTTAATTAAAATAGATCATCTTTTCTCACTGGAATTGTAATTTTCACTACAAATATCAAATACATAATTATGAATAAAGGAATAGTTTTAATGACCTTTAAAATATATTTCTAATATACTGTTACAAATTCATTTTATCTGTACCTATCCAATACCTGAATTATGTTGTAAGCCCCTTTTCAATGATAATGTTGGGTTTTTATGATAATAGTTTCAGATCATGTTGCTGCATGAACAGAGAAATAGTTCCTCTATCTTTCTTGTTTTCCTTGAAATGGAATATTGGTTTCGGTCCTCCAGTGTCTGCACACTGTCTTGCCTTTAGACGTGGTTGAACTTTGGCTTCATTTCTCTTCTCCACACTTATTCATAGAATAGAGAAACCAAGTTATATGTGTCCAGGAATTTAATAACTTCTCTGCAGAAATAGAGAAACTAGTTAAAAAACCAAACCAAACCACACCACCTCACCCCGCCCCCCTCCAAACTCACCCCCCAAGTTTTCTAAAGTATCTGTTTCTTCACATGTTTGCTGTGAAACTTTCTTAAGGCCATAGAGCTTAAAGGAAAATCAGATATTGCAAAATAAAGGTAAATATATAAATGTGTATTCCTGTATAAAGCAGATATAAAAATATGTATTCCATGACAATTTCAGAACATTGAGATGTTTCTATATTGAAATATACTGTCATGCTAAAGTATGTTCTTTCTGTGTCTTGTAGGGTCAAAATGTATTTGGTCTTGATATAATTGAGACACCTGAGGGCGATAAGTGGCCTCAACTGATTGTCCAACAGATCCTGGATAGGGAGCAGAAGGATACCTATGTGATGAAAATTAAAGTTGAAGATGGTGGAAGCCCTCCAAGATCTAGCACTGCCATCCTTCAAGTCACAGTGACTGATGTGAATGATAATCGCCCAGTCTTCAAAGAGAATGACATTGAAGTTAGTGTTCCAGAAAATGCTCCAGTGGGCACCTCTGTTTCTCAGCTCCACGCCACTGATGCAGACCTGGGCTCAAATGCACAAATCCACTTCTATTTCAGCAATCAGATCTCCAGTTTGGCCAAGAGGCTGTTTGCCATTGATAACACCACTGGCCTCATCACTATCAGAGAACCACTAGACAGGGAGGAATCTCCTGTACACAAATTAACTGTTTTGGCAAGTGATGGCAGTTCAACTCCATCAAGAGCAACAGTGACTGTTAATGTCACAGATATTAATGACAACATCCCATCAATAGACACGAGATACATCATCAATCCAGTGAATGGGACAGTGCTTTTGTCCGAGAAGGCTCCCCTTAATACAAAAATTGCATTGATAACGGTAATGGACAAGGATGCTGATCTGAACGGAAAAGTTACTTGTTTTACAGATCATGATGTCCCTTTTCGGCTAAAGCCGGTGTTTGATAATCAGTTTCTTCTGGAGACAGCCACGTTTCTAGATTATGAAGCCACACGGGAATATGCCATTAAAATAGTGGCCTCAGATTCAGGGAAGCCTCCCTTAAACCAGTCTGCAATGCTCCTGATCAAAATTAAAGATGAAAATGACAATGCCCCAGTTTTTACACAGCCTATCATAGGTCTTTCCATCCCTGAAAACAATGCTCCTGGTACTCAGCTAACCAAGATAAGTGCTACGGATGCTGACAGTGGGCGCAATGCTGAGATCAGCTATATCCTGGGTTCTGATGCTCCCCCTATTTTCAACCTTGACCGCCGTACTGGCATTCTGACAGCAGTGAGAAAGCTGGACAGAGAAAAACAAGACAGGTACTCCTTCACTGTGCTGGCTAAGGATAATGGGATGCCACCGTTGCAGACCAATGCTACTGTGACAGTGTCAGTCCTGGACCAGAATGATAACAGCCCTGCTTTCACACATAATGAATATAATTTCTATGTGCCAGAAAACTTACCCATGTATGGCACAGTGGGGCTTATCACAGTTACAGATGCTGACTCTGGAGAGAATGCTGCGGTCACTCTCTCAATATTAAATGGTAGAGATAATTTCATTATAGATCCACTTACGGGTGTAATAAGACCTAATATTACCTTTGATAGGGAACAGCAGGGGTCATATACTTTCCAGGTGAAAGCTGTGGATGGAGGAAGACTGCAGCGTTCCTCAACTGCCAAAGTGACCATCAATGTTGTTGATGTAAATGACAACAGACCTGTTTTTGTTATTCCTTCATCTAATTATTCATATGAGTTGGTTCCAACATCAGCCAGTCCAGGGTCTGTAGTTACAAAAGTCTTTGCAGTTGATAATGACACGGGAATGAATGCAGAGCTCCGCTATAGCATCATAGGTGGGAACTCAAGGGGCTTGTTTACAATTGACCAATTAACAGGCAATATTACTTTGAAAGAGAAGGTAATTACATCAGATCATGGCTTGCACAGACTGGTGATAAAAGTCAATGACCTAGGACAGCCGGAGTCTCTTTATACTATAGCTCTCGTGCATTTGTTTGTGAATGAGACAGTCACCAACAGCTCTTACATACAAGAGCTCGTGCGCAGGAATATGGAAACTCCAGTTGGCCAGAACATTGGGGATGGTGAGATAACCCCACAAACCAATGATTATGTCAAGATCATCATTGCCATTATCGCAGGCACTATGACAGTTATTCTGGTAATTTTTGTTACTGCTTTAGTACGGTGCCGCCAGACACCTAGGCACAAGGTTGTCCAAAAAAACAAGCAGAGTGGTGAATGGGTTTCCCCAAACCAAGAGAATAGGCAGATCAAGAAAAAGAAGAAGAAGAAGAAGCGCTCTCCAAAAAGTCTCCTCCTCAACTTTGTGACTATTGAAGAATCTAAACCTGATGATCCTGGCCACGAGCACATAAATGGCACTTTAGACATTCCTGTAGAGCTAGAAGAACAGACTATGGGAAAATACAACTGGGCCACCACACCAACCACATTTAAGCCTGATAGCCCAGATTTAGCAAAGCACTACAAGTCTGCTTCTCCACAGCCTACCTTTCAAATTAAACCTGAGACTCCTGTACCCCCCAAGAAGCACCATGTCATTCAGGAACTGCCTCTAGATAACACCTTTGTGGTGGGCTGTGACTCACTCTCCAAGTGCTCATCAAGCAGCTCGGACCCTTACAGTGTATCTGAATGCAGTTGTCAAGGAGGCTTCAAGACCCCAGGCCCCATACACACCAGACAGGTAATGGAGATTTTAATGTGCTCTCTTTCTCCTTCCCTTCTTACTTTGCCATTCCTATGACTTTAGCTCTAAGCACTGGAAAATAACTTTTTTCTGCAAGGACTAAAAGTTTGAAAGGTCATGTTTGATCAAGGCATTGAAAAGTAAGCGATTTGAGATTCATCAGTATTAAGGGAGAAAATTAAAGTAACGTGAGCGTTGGCTGTAAGGAAATTGAATGATCACATTGGGGGTATTGCTGACTGCAGATGGCAGCATGGCACTTCCCGCATTGCTGCAGCACCTACTGCAGCTCTGCGAGGCAGAGAGGGGTCATGGTGCTGTCCTCTGTAGTATCGTACGCTCAAGAATTGAAGTAATCTAGGCCAGGTGGAAAGCAATAAAGCTTTACAGGATCTGATAAGTGGTTCTTAATATTAATGGAGTCTTGAATTGCAGCCTTCATTTGGGCATAGCTTTAGTTCAAGGTCTCTCAAAAGCAGGCAAGTATTTTCCTGGGAGAGTTTCAGTGCCATTTTCAGACTAGAAGCATCCTAGACTACTTACATCTGGTGGAATGACACAGTCGACAGGCAAAGTTAGGGGAAAACTAGAAGCATCAGTATAATTGCTCTCACTTATTTGCTGCTGTGCCTGATAAACCAGCTGTTAGCTTCTCGGAAATTCAGTACAGCAAAGGAAATGTCTAAAGGATCCTCAGCTTAAAATAAAAAATAAAATGAGAACCCAAGTACCTTTTATTCTCCAAGACCCTACGGAAAGGCTTTAAGTCACTGGAAATTGTATCTAATGTGTCTCCATATTCTAGAAAGTTTCATTAATAATAAAACTTTGCTGTTTGGCTGTTTACTTTTCTTTCTTCACAAATATCACAAAGTTTTCAATTAAAATAGTTTTCTAGTTGAGCTTTAATTGGTGAAGGAATTAATCATTAAATAAATATTTCAGGAGAGCTTATTATATTATTGGCAATATATTTTAATACTATTGCTCAGGAACAAATCTTCAGCATGAGTAAGTCTGTCTGACTTTTTTACTCCAGCTGAGGTTTTAATTTTTTTTCTGTGAGTTTTTTTTTGTTACCACTATAGTGATGACAAAATGTGCTCTTTTAAAAAAAATTCCTCATTCCAAGTATTCATCATATTTTTGAAAATTGCAGGATGGATTGTTTATTTTATCTGTTTTATTCCCCTTACCAACACAAATCTGTGCATTAGTCCCTATTACTGTGCTTTATAAAACTTTCATCTCTTTCTGAGATGCATTAACAGAAAAATTGAAGGAAAAAAAAAAAGAAAATTTTATTTCTGAGACATGACAGCAGTGAAAAAATGTGTAGCTTTTAGAGATTCAGGTATTTTCTATTAAAGATATTTGAATGTGTTATTTTAAATTACAGGTTAAGAAAACTTCTTGCTAATTTGTTCATCTGTTTGAACTCCCATAATTCTGAGGAGGGTGGTGCAGTTTTCAGCATTTCTGTAGGCCTGAGCTGAGTGATTTTTCAATTGAGTTCTGGTTTAGTTCCTCTGAGCCAAAAAGATTCTTCCATTGTCTGCTCAAATACACTTTGTCATGCGGTAATGCTGCTAACAAAGAAAGCAAGCTTATGACTCCAGGTTTTTACTAACAGAGTTCTTCCATCAGAAGGGGCTTTTAAAGTAGAATGGAAAGCAGTTCTCTTCTGTACAAGTTGGTTGGGCAAAAGAGCATTTTCTTTTATCTGTGCCTTAAAGGTCAATGACAGGGTCTTCCTATCTGAAAGAACAGAATAGAACTGTTTGGTTGTTTGGGTTTTTTAATACTCATTACCTGATATTAGCTTATCTTCATGGAACTGTACCTGAAATTATATTAGTATGTTGCACTGAATATATAAAAAGGAGATGGTTACTTTTGTATTGATTTTTTTCAAATCCACAGATATCCTTCTAAGTTTATTTTTCTGTATGAAAGTGATCACGTTGTCAGAGAAATGTAACTGTTCGCTATCAATGGCCTTTTAAACTAACTTGAAAACAACATTTACCTTTGAACATGTGAATTCCCATTTTTATTATTTATCTAAATAAAATACAAGTAATTTCATAAATGCATTTATTTTCATAAATGAGGCAAGAGAGACCATAAATCCTTTGTGTTGAAGCGTGGTCACAAAGACAGAGTTGTATTTCACAATAAGTAAAAATAAGCAAAGGATTTCTTAAATCTCAATGGATTTTTAAAAAATCAATCTTAATCTGGTTTTGTATATTGCAGTCTGTATAGTTTTATCTCCTGTGGGGCTATAGGAGGTGGCTCAGGACAGACTAACTTAGAGTTGCCACTGTTAGCTAGTAAAGAAATGCAACAAACAAAAATAAGCTTCTGCCACAGTGCTTCAGATGTCCTGCTGTCCCACCATCCTCCAGCCTCAGAGATTCACTGAATGTTTGTGGTTAACGATGCATTTGTGTCATGCACTCCGAATTTTCAGAAAACTGTAGGAGAGCCTGGAGAATTGAAGGATAGTAAGTTCAGTTAAAAAGGGAGATGTGCTAGTTTGAAAAATGAAAATAATGTCTAATATGAGAAAAAAATATTTTACTTTATCACTAACAATTACTGTAATGCATCCCTTTTACAAGCCAAAAGCTCTCTGAAGGAGACTAAAGAAGATTACATTCACTGTGAAGATCTCTCTTCAGTTTTTAATGTGTGCCAATATTAACAGGCCATAGATCTGAACTGTTCTTAGTTTTGTCCATACAAGACTTTCTACTCAGATATTTGAAATAATACTCAGTTAAAGCTAAAAATATATGTTTTCCTTTGAAGCTCTAAATTTTGTGTATGTCTGAATGGTATTGATTCAGGTCCTGTAAAGATAGGAAATTATGTCTTTGCTTTACTGCTAAATTTGTCTTAAGTGATCTATAAAATGACAGAAAGTCATTATAACAGTTGTACTCAAAAAGCATGCAAGAGAAGATTGAAAGGTTTTTCTACTGAAAAAACAAAATATCTATTTAGTGGTCAAATAAATACAGCAATCCAACAGCTGAAATGTTTATGGAGGAGGAATCGGAGACTCCTGAAGCAGCTGAGGACACATTGAATCATGAACTACAGGAAGCTGAAGAGGGAGAAATATGGTCCTAATGTAATCTCCCATAAGAGAGAGAACAAGCTTCTCTTGTGCTTGTGTGTGAGAAAGGGCAAGGGAGAGAGATACTAATATTGTTTTGAAGTTACACAGTGGGAATTAATAAATACTAGTGACTGTAGATATTCAGAATAGCCTGCTTTCTTCTGGGATGTAATAGAGATAATTCTTTTAAAGAAGTTTTACCAAGTGATAAATTATGAAAGGGCTTCTAATTGATAATAAGAGTTTTCAAACGAGGATATTTGGAGACTCAAATATCAAACTGAGCTTTAAGTGTCATTGGATTTTAATTGTTTTGGTAACCGTTGGCCTTGTAGAAAGATGCAGTTCTTTGGTTGGAAAACATACAACACCTTTAAAGTTTGTCTGCAAGCTTTGTTAAAGCTCAATTGCTCTTGACATTTACCACAGTGAGAGCAGACTATGTGAAGTATTCCATACTGACACAAATTTTCCAGTTCTTTTTGTATTTGCATTGGAATGATGAAAAGAAAAGAAAGGTTCTTCAAGTCTAGTTTTCATGGAGTACGTAACACAATTTTAAAATCTGAAATCTTTGCTCAAGTACTTTAAACAACATTCAGACAATTCAAATGCCTGTCTGGGTATCAACCTGTCTGTTCAAAACATGCCTAATTGTAGAGTAGAATGACATCTCTGGTAATTTGGTTAAAAGAAGCTACTGCCACAAAGGTTCATTAGAACTTCTCATGTATCCTCCTTCTTGTCCCTTTCTTTTAATTAATGCTATTTCAGACATTCTTTTAATTTGAAAATAGTATAATGCATACTATAACAGTAGAAATCTTTGAAAATAAACACCTTGTCACTCAGGAAGGGTCCTGTGGCCTTTTGTATCATCGTTTTAAACTTTAACTTAAGAGCAAGTTTTATCTGATTTTGTGTTGATGAAGTGTGAGTGTTCATGAAAGCAGCACTGGAGGGTTTGTTTGGTTCACTTTCAGTCTACCTCTTCCACTGATAGAGCTGGAAGGTGCAATCATGCTCTGAATTTATAATTACATGCTTTTTGGTGGCTCTCTCAGCTGCACAGTAGACTCTGGTGTGTATGTTAATTGAGCGGCACTGCTAGTACGCTACACTAACTTTGGGAAGTCATTGAGGGAGTGAACAGGGATGCAGATTGATTTTTCTCGTATTTACTAATGCAAAAATTCATTAGTTGATTTTAGTTGCCAGGATTCTATCATCCGTGAACATACCCATACTTATGAATAGAAATTTCAGATGACACAGTGATCTCTGCTGAACTTGATTGTTAGAAACTGACTGGAGATAGACATTATATTCCTTACAGAAATCGGAATGGGAATTAGACCTCATTTAAAATACATTGCCTTTTTGGGGCCCTACTGGCTCATTAGCGACTGCTTAGACCTGCTACCAATTATGATATATTTGCTATTCTGATTTGAAATGTAAAATGTTAAGCTTCCCACTCACTATGAGAACAGTTTGCTTAGGATGTGAACTGCAGGAATATTGCACCATTCCTGAAACTAGGAGCTCTGGAAACTCACCTGTTATGTAAATCTTTAGCTGAAGGATTTATTGTTTTGTTTAATAACAGTGAGACTAGTGAGTTTAATCTCATGTACTGTAATCATCAGTAGGCCCTGCTGATGCTTCTGGAATGTAAAAGGGTATAGAGATAACGCTGGCACTTTGCATTGACAGATATAGAGTAAATTACACCCAAAGAATATTTTTTTGCTAAATATCAGCTAAATAACTGTTGGTATAAGCCCTTCCTAAAAGCCATTTCAAAATTGATTACTATGATTCTAAATATTCTTGTTATTTTCTTTTAATTTTCTGGCTAGTAATTTTGCTGGCAGTACTGATATGCTACCATGTATATACATTTCAGAAAAAAACCCCTGAAATTCACATCTGGAGAAATGATTTCTAACTGAAAGATGAGTGAAAGTCTGTAACTCAGAAGTTAGTGAGCAGTTACCTAATTGCGCAGTACTATTGAAGTAAAGCTGGTAAAGAAAGTACTTTTCCTCTGTGGAAAACTTTGAAGAAAATCTTCTTCAGAATTGTTCTTTTATTGTATATTTTTCCTGGAAAAACATGGAGGGAGATGACTTGAAAGTGCCCCCCTTGCATCATGGTAGAAGACAAACAAAAAAGTCGCAAATGGGAAGAAAAGAAAAAATAAATTAATATTTTGTGTGAGGAAAAGATGAAAGGTTTTGACTATAACACTCAAGTAAAAGCTAATTCAGAGAAAACAGATTTTTTTTTTTTTTCCCAGTAAGAACTCATTGACTGTATTTATACTGAAGTTGGTAAATTAAGTTCCAGCATTAATAATTGTGTGATTTTTATGTAAGCTAGGACAATACACAACTCTCTCTCCAATAGCCACTTGCCTTGGGGTAGTAGCAGCATAGTTTTGCCTAAATATTAAGTGCATTTCACCTTCATTTTTCAGTGGGATAATTGAACGTTTACTCTTTTCTCCTTGAGACCCAACTTTGTTTTTTTTAAATGACCTGTAGCTATAAACCGTTGTCAACAATGAAGTCTGATTTAACTGTGGTCTAATTTTCACACTTCTTTCTTTTCCTATTTTCTCCGAGAAGGCATTGCACTCAATAATCTGCAGTTGATAGCAATTTCCTGACCAGTGAGTGGCTAGTGTCTTGATGACTGTCGTATTGATAGTGCTTTCTTTCCTGTGAAACAATTGATCTGAATGGCTTAATTTCTGTGAATATTTAGTACTCTAACACTGTTGGTGATAAGTATAGATTAAAGATGCAAAAAAAACTCTTCAAGTCAAAATATTGTATGTTCTTTGGAATGATGCTCTTGAATGAAGTCTGCTAAAACCCTGTAGAACATGTTCTGGGTAGTATGGTAATCTTCTGGTAGTGATAATCTTGCAACAGTACTTGGGTTTTCAGGGTGATAAAGCAAAAAAAAAAAAACCCAAAACGGTAAGAAACCTGGAATGACATACATAGAAGCCATTTCTGTGTCTCCTTCTGTTATGTGTATGTAGATGTGTGCAGATCTTTGCTTGTGTATAGAAACCTGCAAACACACGTACATCAAAAATGGTTGGTTACTTAGAACCACAATAGTTCAGTACTTCACAAACCATACAGTGATTGAGATGGTAGAGATTTGGAAACAAACTTGACAATATATGGGGAAAATGATGCAGGAAAGGGCTTTTCTCATGCTGTTTCTCTGTTTGCCAGCTCTGAACGTCATCGCATCTGATGTTATATACTGAAGTCGTACGTGTACACAATGATGTTAAGCCAGCAAACATGAAAACAAGGAAATAGCACGAGAAAGCCCTTTGTCCTGTCTCTGATTGCCGAAGAAATTTATCGTCTGATCTCCAGAGGGGTTTGGAAGTGACGATGAACTGTTCAAGCTGCCCTACTGAAAGGTATCAAGGGCAAGAATTTTTTAAAAAGAAAAGACAAAGAAGTTTTAGTACATTGTGCTATAGTGTTCTCTAACGTAGTTTTGCTAAGAAAAAAGTAATGTGACCCATCCTTCTTCACAGATGGCGATTATGGTAAATCTATTTTGCTTGTAATCATCTTCTTGTCCCAGACTTTTTCCTTATTTATTTTAGTTGAAACAATTAGGAATTTTGTTTCTATAAATATATTAAAAGGGAGCAATAAATTTTATTCATACATTAAAAAGAGAATGTAAAGTTCTTTATACTCCCTGCATTTAAAAGAAAAAATGAATTGTTGTCACTTATAGCACCATTATACATGTTAAGAATTAAGTGTTATTTATATCTATTCCATAACATTTTTAATGATGTTAATGCTGCTATGGATCATAAATAGAATTGATCAATGCTTTCTCATTTTATAGACACAATAGTAGTGAAAAATGAGTACTTCCTGCTTTTTTATTCACAACATTTTGTAATAAATGATCACCTCTTAAATAACTTGAAAGTATACACTTAACTTCTAAAATAAAATTTAATTTGCATTTTGCTTGCTGAAATCTAGATAATGTTTGTGTAACAGGTGCGATACATTTAACCTTTTGAAGTACTTTTATTTTTTAAAAAATAAATCATAAATCCACTGGCTTGCTTTTCAGTATGATAAAATAGGAAATACATACTTTTTTCACTTTTAGCTGGCAAATGGGGAAAAAAATGGCCTACTGTTGTTTTTCTTTTCTTTTCCCCAAATTATTTCTCTATATAGTTAGTGCTTTTTTTTTAATTTAAATTTTTTACATTGTAATTTGTTATTTAGCACAGGTCATTTAAAAATAAAATTTAACTATCATAACTTTGTTTGCAGGTTGGTTGCAAGTTCTTGTATGTTGTCTCACATTTTAGGGAGTAATGCTCAATATGTATCATCTATAATATTAGACTGTCATATGCAATGCAAAATCTCTTCAGAAGCAAAGGAGTATAAAGAACCCTGTTTTCTGCACTTATATGAAGACATGTAATATTAGTTTGCTAGAATAAAACAAACTACAAACACTGCTTTTAACTGGGATGTATGCAGTATATATAACTTTATTTTAAAGAAAAAGTTACTAATGATTCATAAATTAGACTACAACATGGAATTCTTGCACATTACTGTATGTTTGATGTAAAGGTATTTATAGGCTTGTACTTACTATTCACGTTGCCTCAGTTCTTGGACTGCAGAATGTCTACCATGACTGTTGCCTATAGTTTCTTCCACATTTGCTATCTGGCTCTTTTAAAAAATGTGTATTTGGCTATTTGATCTGTAAAATAAATTCTATTAATAATGAAGTATGTATTGTAATTTAGCATATTGTATTGCATAATTATAGCTCTGACTGTTACAGAAAATTTTTCATTTCCGATACTGAAATCATTTTCTTGCAAAGTTTATGTATCTGTAAGACAATTTTGCTATTCCTATTTATCATACCCTTGCAGCATTTATGCTTTAAACTAAAAACTCAATGCTTTCAGTGGTTAGACATACAGTAATGATATTTATTGACTCAATGCCACAATTCAGCTGCTTGCTTTGAGTTGAAAGTTAATTCCTAACATAGTAAGGAATTTATTCAAGAAGTATTGTTTAGCATAACAAAGATTGGTCCTGCCTATTGCTTTACAGTTGTTTGCTTAAATGATTTGTAGGTGGATGATGGGAAGCATTCAAAGATATTTGTTAAGAGTAATAACCCTTGGGCCTAGTGGAGTTTGTCAGGAAGGTGGTAGGAGTTCACAGGTTTTCATTTCCTATTTTTTCTTGTTTTTTTGAATCTTCAGATTTCTGTTGTGTGATAATTAAGTTGCATTTCCTTCATGAGAAAACTCATATACATAAAATTAATGTTTGAGTAAGAAAAGTAACAAATAATTTGAATGCTTGCTTTTTTTTTTTTTTTAATTGAGGGATAGTGATTTGAGATACTGGACTAGGTTGATGTAATCTAACTTCAGGCGTGTTATTTAAGTCATCTCAAGTGGACGTGTAATTGCCCTCAGTTTTATCTCTGGTAGTCAAAAGGCGTAGATATGCTTTAGCAGGTTATTTTGATTTTAGGACTGCATGCCCTCTAGAAGTGCCTACTTTCTTACACTGAGTATGAAGAGAACCATTGAGAAGTACCTTTCTAATTTAAATGTGCCAGTTATGTGCTTGCAGAGAAAAATAGTTTTCATGAGATCCCTAGTTCTTTTGCTTTTAACCATGATGAAGATCTACCTTTTTCATAGTATTTCACTGGTCATGCCATTCTGGTCTATCAATAATAATTGTAGAAGAATCTAGGATTATTTTAAATTTTGAAAAAGTTACATGTATGAAATAAAAGGTACATCAAGTGGTTGGATTATTGGTCCAAATCAGTAATCTCTCTCTTCTAGTTCTCTCGCGAGTCAGCACAGCCAAATATAGTAACCCTCCAAATGCACTAAGGGAAAAGCCAGCAACCTATTAAGTGATTCAGGTTCATGTGTTTCCTCTGTTTCCATTTTTGTTTTCTTACATCTAATATCACTTTTTAAAAAGTAATTCCTTTGTAGACTGGCATAAGACTTGTTCAGAGAGCTCATTTCCTTCTGATGGTTAAATGGGTTCATGAAAGTCTCATGAAAGCCTAATGTATACTGACCAAATGTGCATGTGTGCTGAATATCAATTTCTACACTCTTCAATGATGTGAAGGCTATGTGGAGGCCAGCCAAAAAAGTATTTAGTTGTTTTTTGTTTTTTTAATGAGTATTAGCATCCTGAGTCAAAGCTAGGTGTATGTGTGTCAAACCCAATTATTTCTCAAATGTTTTCACCAACAGAAATGCTATTTTCTGACTGCATAGAAGTCAGAGTAAATTAAGAACAAAAATCACTCAGTTGACCAAATGTTGCTTTCGAAATGGAAAACTCATTATATTTTCTTTGGAATATCAATCATACTTTCTAAGTTATTTTATTGTACTTCAGACTGCCATTCTTATTGCTCACCATCATCTCAGTAAACTTCTCAAGAGATTAATCCTTTTATCTGGTGTGTGTTGCCACCTCTGTCACCAGTGCAGACAGGTCTGTGTCTATAGATAACATCCTAGAGTTTGGTTTTGGTTAGTTACAGTGCTATGTGTGGCTCAGCAAAAAGAATAGTTCTTTATTTGTTGCCAATTTTACAGAGTAAATTTGTCACATCGCTGCTTTTTAGCCCTGCAATGCCAGCAGCCAAAGATGGTGCTCAGATTTGCTGTTCTGCATCCTGTGTCACATTGTCAATGCCTGGATTTCATATGAATGTGTGTCTACCAAAGCTCGATCTCAAATGTGCCCTGATATCAAGTGAGTCACTCCAAGGAAAAGCTATGGCACACAATGAGCAGTTTGTATGAAAGCTGCCTATCATATCAGAAAATATATTGGACTTTGGAGGATATCTTTAAATCTTTCTGAATTTAATTGAGTGGAGGACTGCTGAAGGGCACTAGGGTGCTGTCAGGAACAAAGCTGGTGTGTGATGTAAATAGAATTATTTTTTTAACGAAAAACTAATGCTGCTGAGTTTTTGTTACACATTTTTCAGTGATTTTCCATTTTACCATAAAACATATGTTTATGGTATATCCTGGTCTTAAGTATTATTTGTAAAATCTTTTTAACAGGTATTTTTTAATATATATTTTTGTTTTCATATTGGATTACCGAGCACTGTTCCTTTTATGTCTTATTTATCTATTTCTAAAATAAATTTTGTTTGAAGATTATATTTGTATACCTTCTGGAGAAGCACTGTTTTTAAATACACCTCTGGTCTGTTTGCTTAATGCATGCACACCATCAAATCTATACATATACTGTTTTTTTACAGCAATTAGGAGCTATAATTATTAAAGAACTTAACCATACATAAGGTACTGTAAAGCTTACTAGTAAGCTAAAGAAGTATGCTTCTTTCAAAACCTCATACTCCTTAGCAGTACATTTTTTGTCTACATTTTCTTCAAAGAAATCTGATCTAAGCAGGAATTTTAAGAGCTGTACATCTTCTAACAATGTTTACATGTAAGTGTGAGTGTTTAAACAGTGTTTAGAGCTAGAGAGAGAGATATATATAGTGCTTATATATATATATCTGTGTATGTATGTAATTTGTGTGCATGTGTATGTACAGAAAGAGCATGAGGGTGTATATATGCATTTATCACATATTCAATTAGCAAAGCTCATAGGCAGTATATATTACATAGAAGATAACTGTAGATACATGCCTATCTCAGTACCCAACATATCTTGCTATGAAAGATAGACAAGCACTTAGGTTTTCACTTTACCACATTAGTTTGAGATCTCAAAAGTGGAAAGGTCGGTCTTACCTTCTGAGAATGTACTGGGTTCTTGCTATATTGGAAAGTGACTCTTGATAACTTGGAGGTTAGGATAGAATCTGATAAGTACAGTTTTGAATTTCAGTTCTTTTTCTTTCACTACTTCCCTTTGGCTTATTCCAATACTGTCTTCCACTGTTCTAAAATGATATTTTTTCTATTATACAGACTCATTCTCTTAAATCTTGCTACTGAAAATGTCATGAAAGTGACGTTTCTGTATTTCCTTCAAATTGTGACCCTCTGCTTACTTCATAAATAGACACATGTAAATCAAATTCAGTTATTTATATTCCTACAGATGGATAGTAAGTAAACATGTTATCAGGAATTTTTCAGGGTTACTATTGACTTTCTGCATTCTTTTAAATAGCTTTTATTCATTTGTATTTAGTATGTTTTTTGTTTTTATGGAAGGTGTTCATTAAAGCTCAAATAATTTATTTCCAATAAAAACTGAATGATGATATCAAAGATATGAGGCTTGATTTCCCGTCACTGAATTGCAGCTAAGAATTATGAGCTGAATTCCAGTCTATTTTCTCAGCACAGTTTCCTTCCTTTCTCTGCGAAGAGAAGATGTCCGTGGCTGTCAGATGGATGAAATGCCCTCTGCTTATGTTCTCTGTTTCCTTCTGGGCTGTGATGTTGTCTCTGTTCTTGGTATGATCACCAGAGTCTGACATGAAATTTGAATCTAAGACCTTTCCTCAAAAGAATTTCCTCCTTTTTATTATCTAGGCAGTACAAAAACTTCCCTTTTATCTGTGTGCATCAATAGCAAACAAGTTGCAGTCAGACAGACACACTGGCACCAATGTGGATCTAAAAGACTCCAGACATAGACTTTCCTCACACAAAAATACTTTTTCTAGATCCATATCCAAACAATCTCTCTCTTTCTCTCTCCAAATCCTGGTTCACACACTAGTACATATGTGTTTCAGATAAGCAAATGACCCACAGACAAAAGTACTTCAGATGGATGAATGGAATTTGGAACCTACTTTCCTTTGAACTTCTAGAGTATTTGAGTAATTGGAAATATTTAGAAAAGCACATGCCTTCCATGACTTAGACATACTTTATGGGGAGAAGCAATTCAGGGAAAGAAAAATCCCTCTTACTCGAACTAAATAGCATCACAAGTTCTCTAACTGTTATTGTGTATTAAATAACAGTTTAAATACTTTAAATTTTAAAATATAAATTAATTACAATTGCACACAAAATAACAGCTAAATATTTTCTGGTGAAAGTTGAACTTGAAAAATAGCTTCTTATCAAATAAGTCTGAATATTTTGTTAAGTTTGGAGAATTATGTTATGTCATTGTATGATATACCAAAATTTCCATCTATTTGGGAGCATGCAGGTAGTGGTGTTGCATGAGAAGATCTGACTTGAAGTTAAGAGGGTATTTTTGACTTATATATATGTGGTATGATGGTTTTATTTTTCTGAGGGGTGAACACTCAAATGATTCTATCTTTTCAAATTGGTTTGTTAAGGTGATTTTTACAATCTTAATTGCTAAGATACAAGAAAACATTTTCAAGTACTTGAAAGTAACTAAGAGAGTACAACAGTAGCATTCATTCTTGCCCTCCTGCTTCAGTGAACAATACCTGTGCCTCAGCTCTCCAGTGCTGTATATCTTTTGAGATTATCTTATCAACCACAGTTGCCAGGCTCTGTATAGACAAGGTCATGATCATGTGCAGGACCTAGGCGGTATTAGGATAGAAAGGGATGAGAGAGAAGGTCAGTCTTGTTAGTCTATAATTTTTATTGTGGTGAGATAACACTATCAACATCTAGAGTGCCATATCAGAGATCTTTGCAGATGTCGTTTTGAGTCGTATTTTGACACATTCTGTCATAGTTTCTTAAGTGGATTAGTGTGGATTTATTATTATGGGTAAAAGTAGCAGAATGGTGCCTGCTGAATTTGAATGTGTGTGAACACATGGATATGTGTTCGTATCTGAGTTGAAAAGTCTGATTGGTATCAGGTTTATCATGGTTGCAAGGTAAGAGGTCTTAATTGTATTGACGACTGATTTGTTTTGATTGTTATAAATTTTGTTTCCTCCCTTTGAAAACTAATGCAAATTGAACTGGAAGTGAAAAAGAAATGCAGCTTAGACTTGGAAAGTGTATAGTACAGTTTCCTTTGCTATTTTACTAGGATGAAACTGTTTAAATTCTTAAGGATGGTGCAAGAAGTTTACAATATGATTTGCCTTTGCTTCATTTTTAAACTTACCTGGAGTAAAATTCAAGGGTTTTTATAACAATTAGCTGTCCTGGAGCTTTGTTGTATTTTATTTCTTGAAATATATTTTAAAAATAAAGCAAGAAGTTTTGCTTGCCAAGTCCCCAGTTATAATTACATAAACGTATAGGTATACCTATTTAGAATTATATACTGTGAAAGCATAAGCGTTTTCTGCCTTCAATCTTCTGTTTCCAAAAGCACCTGGTTTTGGTGAAGTTTAACATGAAACTATCTGTAGCAAACATACCAATGAATCAAACTGAAGCTAGGAAAGTGCTTTTCAGTTTTGAATAAGTGTATTTGTAAACAAAACTTGAAGAGAAGAGGAAAACATTGGGTTATGTTCTCAAGCTTAGCAGAAAGGAGGCAGTGACTTCCACAGCCTGCTGAGATTTTGATTGCTATTGATTTCAAAGCTAGAAGCCAAATCCACTACAATTTATAGAAGAAATGTTTCTCCCAACTCATGTTAAACTCAGAACTCAGTGAGAGCTGCAACTAAGAGCTGCTACCAGTTGTAAAGGTATGTCTGATATTGTTATTAGCAGCAGTGATCAGCATTGTTGTATTCACTGCTTTATATTCCATGCTGAGTCAGCTTGATCTGTAATATTTTTTAAAAACTGAGTGGGAACAATGGATTTACCAGAAATCCTACAAGAAAATCCTGTTTTTCTCCTTCAAAATAGCAGTAAGCTGCTCTTCCAAATACAGATATCTAATACTTTTCAGAAGTATGTCCCATTAGATGCATTGAAGTGAGATAATAGCTTCTATGTGAATCTTTATTCTTCACAGTAAATGTTTACCTTTTAAACTCTTATTCTATATATTGTAGGGTGTAGAAACTTATATGTAGATACACACAAAAATAAGATAATTTTCTAATACTTTTCAAATGCTTATTTTCTTTATAAGGGAGAAGATACTTCTTGCTATTTAGTAGCATGGATGAATGCACTTTTTAATGGCCCAAAGCACATTTTTGTTCTAATCTAGCAAAATTACATTGTGACTAATTAAAAAAACATGGATAAATAGATTGGTGTTTACTTACACATAGGGCAATCATCATACCTCCTAATTTTGGTAACATTAGACTTGAAGAATCCTTCAAACTTCTTAAGTCAAAGATAATAACTTTTAAGCATGTGATGAATTCATTTTAAGAAAGTAGTAACATTCTTTGGCCATTGTATGGCCTAAGTTGTGAAGTAATACCTGACAAGTGATCTTTGCTGGTTCATTTCCCTTTCTTCACCACGTTTACTGTAAGACCATTTCCATGTATTATTCCTCTGGACAATTTCCTCACACAGGTTATTTCATAACTTGTTCATCAAATACTATCTTTGTTCTTTCATGATTTAAAAGAATACTTGTATGGTCGAACACCATGAGATTCTTGTTTTCTGATCTCTAATAGAGGGGTTAGAATTGTCGTATTTATGTTTCCCTATTTTATATTAACATATTGAAACTACTGTGTATTTTTTTGTGTAGTAGTCCAGACATACATAAGTTCTTGCACTTGGAATTGTGTCAACTTCATGTTTGACAAAAGCTCTGTGATGATAGTGAAAGGAATTACTATCAGATGTGTAAATCTCTTTTGACAATATATTATAACCATTTAGGATATGATGATGAGTTACAGAGTATACAGCTATTTCTTAATAGCTGTATACTCTGTAAAAGTTCTTAAAGATTACAAATTATGAAATCATAACAATATTTCAGGTTCAGAGGGACCTGTGGGAGTCACCTAGTCCAGTCATAGTGCTCAAAACTAGGCTAATCTCGATCTATTTGCTCTGGACCTTGTTTAGTTGACTTCTGAGTACTTTAAGGGTGAGGATTCCAAAACCTTTCTGAAACACTACTTCCTGTTTGAATACCCCCATGGTGAAAAGAGATTGATATGAAGTACTTGAGTACGAATGAAACCTTTTCTGGGGCCTTACAGCAAAGTCTGTTTTGAACAGAAGTCATTCAAGCAGATGATAGTCATTCATTTTCTTTCAGGCATATCTCTTTGTTTCTTTGGCAACGGTGTGCATTTTGTCCCAGACAGCACATATGCTCAGTCATATTTAGAGTCATTGTATTGTGAGCTCTCAGACAAGAAGCTTGTTCCCTGGCTTCCCAGCTGAAAAAAGTCATGATGGGATAAGGTGAATATTTCCGTTCAGCTCTAGTGAGGTCCTCAGGTGGTTTTTCTTTCTTCATTCCTTCCTTCCTTGAAAATTGCTTCATTTTGAATTTCCGTTCAGCTCTAGTGAGGTCCTCAGGTGGTCTTTCTTTCTTCATTCCTTCCTTCCTATCTTGAAAATTGCTTCATTTTGAATGAGGAAACTGAACCACCTCACATGAGGAAGCTGCAGGATTAGTTATTTCCTTGCTCACAGTCTCACTTTTTTCTCTATCTGCATCTTCCTCTTAATTTCTAGATACTGAACATTCTTCAGGTGTCTCATCATGCTTCACCAAACATGTCTTCATCTTTTTCAGACTTTGTGTCTTTCGCTGTCTTTGTTTTAATGCATATAGTAGCATGTTGCATCATCACACTATTTTTTGTGTCACTCCATATTATTGCTAATGCAGAATCTGTGAATATTCACAGAAATGAATGCTGAAAACCAAGTGTATTTGGGAGAATATGAGTCTTTGCTATGTCAGTACTTTAAAGAAAGTACTTTTTAGTATTCTGCCTATTTCTGGGATCCTCTCAGAATCCTCTGGGATCCTCTCAGAATTTTCTTAAGGTTTATACATTCCTATGTCAGTACAAGTGTTTAATATTTCTGGATCCTCAAGTATATGTAGGTGTCTCCGTGGAAATCAGTCTTGTTTTTATGGATGCACTACTTATATGCATAAATGTGCAAATGAATTTAATTTACTTATAGATTTAAATATTTTAAATATAAATATTCATATGCATTTGCAGGTAAAGCCCAAAACCACATTGTTTTCTGCTCACTTGTATGGCTCATCGACTTTTGTATTCATCTTTATTTTAGAAAAGCATTGGAACAGGCTGCCCTGGGAAGTGGTTGAGCCACCATCCCTGAAGGTATTTAAAAGATGTGTAGATGTGGTGCTTAGGGACTTGGTTTAGAGGTGGAATTGGCAGTGTTGGGTTTTCAGCTGGACTTGATGATCTTAAAGGTCTTTCCAACCTAAATGATTCTGTAAATATTTTTTCATTTGGATTCCATTTAGTTCTACTAGTGAAAACACTGATAAGTTGCCATAATCAAGATTGTTTTACTCGCGAAGTAATGAGTGAATCAAACCTTTTCAGAAATCTATCATGAAGATTGGATACTAAAAGCAAATATAGATGACAGAATAATGGTATCAATAGCAATTAAAAAAGGAAAATGTAATTGGAGGGAAAAATATTCTTTTGATGTTTTCTGTATACAGCATATACAATGGTGCAATTATCTGTTCACTTTCAGCTCCCAAGCATGATTTATTAGTTACAGTGTTTTGGCTTTGAAACACTGAACAGGGATAAGACAGCACGTGCTCAGTTGTGTAAGGGTTCCAACATCTGTCCTGACAATCCTCTTACAGAAAGTCTTTTTGGAATTAGGAAATGGTAACATGAGTTCTGAAATAGATATGAAAGACAGAGTAAATGGGGTGGGGGAGTTGGAAGAGAATATTTCATTATTTCATTGCCCATTTTTAACTCATTAACTGCTTGAACTGTTTGTTTTTATGATTCCAGATGGTAGCAAGATGCATATAAATGAGTAAAATGAAATAGAACAAATCAAATGCTTGGCTGCTGTTCAAGAGCAGCTAAGGCTAAGCTTTATTAAATTCACATGAGAATATGATAACTGTAGAATTTCACAGAATGAACTGCAATAATCTTACTTATGAAGAACATCATTCTTTTTGAGATAGATAGGGGAATCTGAAATTTTATCATGGAAAACGCAAAGCCCCTTTGGAGCTTTATTTTTCAGAGGGCATTCACTACTCGAGTGAAATCTGTACATGTACCACAAGCAGAATCAACATGCACAGTCCATTTTTACACATCAGAAGTTTTAAGGGTTTGTTCTTTCTCAGTGGCAACCTAGAGACTACTTCAAAGAAGTTTAGTATGTTCTATGTCAAAACTCCTCCCTGTGTCATATAAAGTCCCTTTAGGAATAGGCATATTTATATTTTAAAAGGGGGTAAAGTATTAAATTTTAAAATTATGTTAGACATAATTTATATTAAATAGGGAAAAAATAAAGCTGGCTTAAAAAAAATCTTGTATAATTTTTTGCGCAATATAATTCACATTGTTGATGCAATGTGTGTCTATAGACAATTTTTTATGCTTCTGCAGTTGAATGGCTATCTCTAACTCAATGTTTTCCAGACATCTTTCATCACTTAATGAAATTAACTTTAAGTAAAAACCCCAGAGCATAGTTTGCAATAATATGGAGAAATAATGTAGTACAGGAATTTTCCGTAAGTGCAACTCATTAACATTTACCCATTCTGTAACAGGAAAAAAAATGTTGAAAGAACGTGGGAAATTTTTATAGGAGCTGGTGAATCATTACCTTTCTAAAGTTAGGCTTAATGTGAGGGGACATCACATGGAAATAAAATTAAAACCAGTAGAAGGTAACTGCTGTTTCAGTGTTTTGATGAAGTCCCTTGTAGTTGGTTTGAGTTACGTCAAACACATGACAGTTTTGTTTTGGGGACCTAAATAACTTGTTCACTGTTGGACCCTTTGAAAATGAAGTGAAAGACAGAATCAGGCTGCTTGGTAAACTGAAGGTATTCATCAGAGCCACAAATGCAGAAATTGAAGGCTACCTACACGTATTCCTGAAAATAATAGTCCAACGGTCTATATAAAAAAATAATTGCCAGAAAAAGTCCGTCATATGTCATAACAGGTAGATAACCTTTTCTCCTTGTGAAACCAGCCCAAATAAAAACTCTCAGATTTAATCAAAACTGTTTTTCCTTTCCCTATGTCAATCAAACTTTTCCTATTGATAAGCTGAACAAAATAGGGTTGAGAACACAAAGTCTACTTTTGTATTATTAAGATGAAAAGATTCTGCCAGGGTTTGATAACATTTGAGATGCAGAGGCTGTTACAGGAATGTAATGAATATCAAATATATCTGCAAAACGGACTTTTCATCGAGATAAAATCCTGATGAGAAATGCCACTTAGTCTTTATTTTGCATCAGGCAGGTTTAAAAACTGCAAGTCAAGAATGTAAATCTGTATTTAACGGAGATATCTAGCTTAGTACTCTGTGTGCTGAAATGTAAGCCTTGAACTCACTCGCTGCTTCTTTGATCCAAAAAATAATTTAAAAATTAGACCCAGTTCTTTTGTGTTCAAATACAGGATATTCTATTAACAAATCAGAATTTACCAGGGGATGTCACAACCTTATGGGTAAGTCTGGATAATATTTTATTCCAAAGGAGTTCTCTAGTATTTGGACTGGTTTTAATGTAAATACTTACTTTGTGAATTATTTCCAGAGGAAAAAATATCTGACTAGTCACTTTTCATTTACACATCTCAGAAGTACTAGGTTCCGTGGGTGAAGAAGCCAGATTGGGTACGATGAACCAAAAGTCGCTGTGTGCTGATTTCATATAACAGTTTGTGACTGTCGTCATTTTTTTGAAGCTATAAGAGGGTTATTAGTTTGTTGTTAATCATTTACTTGGTTTCTGTTTATTTCTGGTTTTATCTGGCAGTACAACACATCTGATACTTACTCATAACGGGTGTTATGCAGCACAGGGATTGAGGAGCTGGAACAGGATGTTCCACTATACTGGTCAAAAAAGTGTTGGGAATTCAGAAGTGAATGTATTGTAATCTTTCACAGGGGTTGTGGAAGATTGTCTGAACGTTATTTCTGTTCCATAACTTGCGTGTTGTTGTGGGCTTTGTATGGACTTTCTTTTTTGTAATTGTTTTTGCCTTAGCCATACTGTGGCTGGAGATTGGAAGAAAAATAAAGAAGGTCAGAAAAGCTTGATAGCAATTTTGTTTTTGAAAGGGAGAGACTGGTTGATCCAGCTTAAATGGTTACAGCTGGATCAACCAATAACTGTTGACTTACAGAGACAAATGCAAACTGCGGAACCTTACAGGTCAACACTACACCAGCTGTAAACAGAAGAGGATAGTGAGAAAGAAAGGTGAACCAATAGGATATATTGTAATAAATTTTTGAGTAGATATCCAAATCCAAATAGGTGGAAATGGAATACCCCTTCTTTGCTAAGTAAGTGTCAGAGAACAGCAAAGAAAACTGAATTTCATAACCCTCCTGTTTGGAGTGTTGTTGAAGATGAATTCGATTTTCTTAATGAAAGACAAAGTTCTAATTCACGACTCCATTGGTTGTACACCATGGTGTTTATGCAAAGTAAATGGGCTACATTCAGGTGAAGGTCTGATCTACCTGAGGCAGTGATCATTCCGAATCCCTTAGACTGATACAAGTCAACATCTTGTACATACTTTAAAAGGAAAAATGCTGAAAAGTGGTGAGGTAATGCTTTTCTTTTTACTATCTTTGGGTTACTTAATTCTCTTTTGCAAATTTAGAACAGATTGGCTGACACACTGGATCAGTAAATATGTTGTATCAGGCCCAGATACTCAACTGTCAGTGGGCTGAGGCACAAGCTTGGGGAGGGAGAATAAGCAGAGCACAAAGAGCCCTATTATTCACTTTTTCATTTTATGTAATGCTTAATGTCAAAGACAGACATCAGAATCTCAGTTATTTCTTCCAAGTGATAATAATTTCCCTTTTGAATGACTGTAAAGGTAGCAGAAATATATTTCTATGAAGGGTTTAGATTGGAATTCATTTCTTCTGTAGGAGGTGAAGGAAGAGAGACACACCTAGAGATTCATCTGCTGTAGCTGTCTCAAATACCTAGCATAACCTGGAATGAGTCATTCTGTCTTTCCTCTGTGTACTGTAGGAGGAAACTGTATAAACACTTAGCTTTTAGATAGCTAAAGCTGAGTAAGATGATTTCTGAAATCTAATACAACAAAAACTGTAAAAACTAGAGCTCACAAAGCTAAGAACATTTTGAAGCTATGACCTCCAGTACTATAGGTATATGTGCTGTCAGAAAGAGCTGAGGTAATTAATTGATAGATAACACACAGAGGAGTTTTCAGAGTGAGTAGAAGTATTGTATTCAGGTATTTTCACCTTCATTAAGTAATTTTAGAGTGTATATTCCATATATGTTGGTAGAAGTTTTTTGAAATATTAGTAAATTTTACTGTGTAAAGAGAAATTAAATTCTCTATTTGCCCTTATTATGGTAGAATGAACATTTTATATGCTATGTTATAATGATCATATTTCTTGAAGTAATTTAATTACGTATTTTTTATATGTATTTCCATCAGGCTGATTCATCTCCTTTACTCTTTACCACAAACTGATAAAGATTCAAGTGCATTCATTCTGCTTGTTTATTTAGGCATTTAATTTATCACCAAGATATTTACAAAGAAAAAAAGAACAAGGATTTTAGAAAACATGTATTTAGTATATAAGCACATGCCTCCGTGTTGCCAGAAGGCAACCTGCAGTGGATCCGGGTACATTCCAGTAATCCAAAAACCACGCCTCAGGAGAAAGTGAGAGATGATGTCTTTAGGCAGTGTGGATAGTGTAATCATGTTCTTGTTTGCAAAGTTCACAGGTGTCATCATGCATGTTTTTGTTTTCTTCCTTTGGTAGCATCTGATCTTTGGAGAAAATGCCCTTCACTTTGCTTTCTGACAGTAGTCACTACTCAGCTCACTCAATGAAGCAGTGGATGGTTTAGTAGGTCTCTCACAGCACATTGTTACAAGATAAGGTTCATGTCATGGTATGAGATGTAAGAGTCAGGGTCTCTGGAACTATATTCCTATCGTGCTACTTCATAACTTGCAGCAAAATGGGGGGGAAGCAGTCCAACAGAGAACTTGTTTTCAGAAAACATTAGATATTTTGCCATCTAAGTACTACTGTCAGAGCCTAAATTGAGTTAATGGTTGTAAAGAGTTCATAATCTTTTTGGATTATGGTACCAGGACTGCTTTTGGAAAAACTGGACTAAGAATGATAATTTGTCAGTGTAATAATTCTGAGATGGGATGTAAATAGAGAACACTGTATTCAGTTGCCTATTTCCTCTTCCCAGAAACCTTTGGAAGACTTAGCAGCACAATTACATCTTTATGCAAAAGTGTAGGAGCAGAAGTGGGAAATAGAGTCATAGGAAGTTAGGAAGTGGATACTTTGAGGGGGAGGATTTTATCCAAATTAAATCTAGAAACCCCTAAAATGTCACTGAAATTTTTGAAGCAGAACAAACTTGTTGCTTTGCACAACTTTTGGTAAAGTCTGGGAATTTTCATGTGTGTTAATAATTTTTAACGTTATCCTTCCTTTGGAAGGAGTTCTGTGCGAGGTGGGAGAACAGTATGGTGTGGAAAACCAGAAATTAAACTCCACGGTAATACAATTCTGCCTTTTATCAAAATGGTCTGTTGCTCTTTTACTGTTGCCAGAGATAGACATCCCAAATCTCATAAACTGCCATCCCATGTGATATTAATTAACAGATTTATTGTGATATCCAGAAGGATTTCAAAGTCTAATTAGCACCTGACAGCTGAACTATATTTTCAACACAAGTACAGCTCCTATCATGTCAGACTTTACACGTGTTACAGTGAGGAGTGATAAAGCTCCTCTTAAGCTGTGATGCATTTTCAAACTGGATAGTTTTCAAACCTGAACTTTCCTGAATAGTCCTGATAACTCATTTGCGAGATTTTAGAAGTAGGAAAAAAAAAAAATAATCCAACCCCTCTATATTTTAAACTAGTTTCTATTAAAATAATTTGACAAAAAAATTACTTCCGATGGCTACATTTTGTTAAACTTAAAAAAGAACTTCTAGTATTACTGTTTATTATTTGGCTAATTTCTATTTCTTCAAGGCCACATCTTGAATTTATTTTAATGGAAAATCAAAGGTATAGTTATTATTTGGTGCTTCATCTCATTTGCTTTCTTCTAATTTGGAGAAATAACATGCTTTTTTATATGAAAAAAAGGCCAAGAAAAAAGTATAAAAAAGTAGAGGGATACTCCATAATAAAGACATCTTGTGATACTATACATCATATTGTGTATTTGTTCACAGCTTTGCACTGTAAGAAAACTAAAAGCGGATGAAACCTGACGAGAAAAAACCCTATAAAATGAGAACAATATCGGAGCATAAGGTGTCTTGCTAACCTTTAAAAACACAATGCAGTCCCACACAATTTTCTTCATTCAGAAGCAATCTGCTGCTCTTTAGCTGCAAACCAATCAGTTTAGTTCTCGCTCACTTTGATGTACGAGTTGAAATTTAATACAAAAAAAAGAAAAGATCTTTTGGAAAATTATATTAATGGAAGTTCTTTTTCATTATGTCCAGTTTTCTTTCATAATTGAATAGCTATAGGGATATCTCTTTTTTTCCCCCAGTGTCATACTCTAGATTATTGTGTGTGTGTGTGTGTGTGTGTTCCCATACTTTGAAATCAGTGTGGTAATCTCTGCTACCAGTTTCTTCCATCTTACTCTATTAATTTTAGCTACAAATTTTTTTTAGGTTAAAATTTTAGAATTGTCTGTCCTTGACTGTGCTTTGACATCTTACATTTTATTTCTTTGTTCAGTGGCAAAAGGTTGCTGTTACTTTATAGGAAATTATTTGTTTGGAGTTTTCTATGAAATGGAGCATCTTTGCATGATCTCAAGTATTGAACAAAAAAACCAAAAAGTGATGATAAAGTAATGGAAGTATTTTAGTAAATTGTTGAAGTTCCAGATCAAGGGTCATATTCTGCTTTTAGTTCACTCAATTACCTGCTTTTAGTGACTCAAAGCACTGGAACTTGATTATCACACTGAATGAGTACTCATATTTTACAGTGAGTTCAGAGGAGACTGCATTTTCTCAGTAGTTGAAGCTGCTGAGCGTCACTTGTAGAGTATGAGGTCATTCGTGTTCTTCAGAAATTCTTGCTTTTGTACGTGCTTAAGATGGGCTTTTCAAAACTATGCAGACTAACTCCACTTTCAGAACAGAAGGGTAACCATTGACCTCTGGGGAAGCAGAGCAAGGTCAACACACAAAGCTTTACAAAACTCCATTTATCTGGTTTTCATTTCAGGTTATCATTAAGAAGATAGCCAATATGAAACAGGGAGGTTAACTGTGAATGCAAGTGTCATTGGAATGGCTGGTGTTACAGATGACTCCATTACTGTCACTCTTTTATCTAACACCATATTGATGTATTTTAAAGTACTTAGATTTTCAGTGTTCTGTATAGTTTAGAGATCCATCTTCTTAGCCACATGCCAAACTAGTATGGAGTGCACTGAGAACTGTACCATTGATGACATTCTATCAAATCAGATAGTTCTGTGTGTGTCTGTATAAAGATGTATTACATTAAGCTAAACTTAGCATTGCTCTAAATTAAACTGTAGCTCTTTTCATGAAAGGGAGATTACCTGGAAGCAGTGGAACCAGTGTATTCACAGTAGAACCTAGTGGCAGTTTATTTGGAACAGCGTGAATCCCTACAGGCTGATAAATACATTCACAAGTTTTCTTCATTTGGGTGGCATAAGAACTCACCATTTGGAAACCACTGGTATTATTTTGACTACATTTAGAACAGATATTGTGGCTTAATAGTCTTCGGTCTCCATTACCTGTATTTCCATGTCAAGGACACTGCAAGCTTTCTGAAAAAATTTTCAGAGTAATTACTATTGTGAATTATCAACCACTTATTTCACGTAGTAGAGACTAACCTTACTTGTTATCCATTATTTAAAGGAACTCTACACTTCAGAAAACTGAGTATTCTTAGGTGGCCGGCAAAAAGATTTTATTAAGTTAAAACAATTTTCTTTAATTATCTTTCAACAATTCACAGTTCAAGAAAAATTGCCCTTTTAACAAAATGAATATAATGAACCACTCCAGAGAACTCATAGTATGTACTGCATAGGAATCTCATTTTAAATATATATATATATATATCCTGAAATAAAACATCTTTAAAAATTTCTCTTTTAAGAATTTTTTTATTGTTGTCCAATGGTTAGTAAAACCCTGTAACCCCAGCCTAGCAGTGTGTTATGGAATGTCTTAAAGTGAGGAACATTCATTGATGGGTGATGGTTTTAAGTAGTAGGAGGAATTTCCCAGCACATGGGATGCGTTAATTAGAGGAAAATGAAGAGCAAAACCTAGAAAGGATCTGAGATTGGATTAGATGCAGTACCTACTCACTATGCCTGCAGAGATTCTTCTCAATTAACTGATAGTGTAAATGATGCTCCATTAGATGATGGTTTTAACTGAGGGTTGCTGTTTTGCTTTGACTTGGAAAAAGTAATGGTAACTGGAGAATGTGCAAGATGTCTTTGTGCAGGATGTTTTCTGATATAGACATTCAAAACGGACTGTCTCTCTGGAAGGAGAAGGTTATAAGCTTTGGAAATATGACTGATTTTACTTTGTGTTCATGCAGCTGTGCTATATCTCATTGTATTCAGCTTTACCTCTTTCTGGAAGAAAATAGGATGAAAACTAGATTGGAATCTATCTTAGGAGTTAACATATCATACTAGCAATCTTATTCCCCTTACCTGTTGTTACATACTTCCTGAAGTTCCACCCAGCCAAATAAATGAAGTTTACAAAGTTTGAAGGTGCCTGTTACGGTGAAAGCTGCTTTACTTACATTCTGCTTCTGATAGATCTGTAATCCCTCATTTCCATATTATAGCACTCTGCATCTAAATGCCTACGAAGTGAGAACTTGGAGAATCCTGCAGTTCTTTATTCTTTAAAGTTTTGTTTGAATAATGATTACGTTAACCTGGCTTGGACTAGAAAGAGCCTGTACTGTCCTTAAATGCCATACAAATGAATCCTGATGAAGGATAAGCTAAAGAAGGTGAAACCCTTTCTCAGTACAAGTAGTTTGACACAATAATCTAGACGCCAAATCGAAGGCCTTCTCTTTGTTGCTAAATATTTCTTGCTTGATTTATATTCAGAAGCTATCCTGATGTAAAAGCAGAGTAAAAGAGTGCATTAGTTTCACCACAACGAAAGGTACGTGAGGTCAGCTGTATGCCGAGGCACGTTGGTGACTAGGCCTCATTTATCTCCCAGTAACATGGAAGAGTATTGTCATCTCACCTGTGTTATTTTGTTGTTTTTTACCTTAGAGCTGGAATTTCTCATGCAAATTAACTCTCAGCAGTAATAAATTTTTTTAGCAATTAAATTGCTTTAAAAGTGTGCCTTCATTTCATGTTTACTTCAGTTTGTCATCAGGAAGAGGCTTTTGTTAAATGCTTTGCTTGGCTTCATTGGTCAATATGAGATTCCAGTCAGACAGATACTTTCTGAAATTCTTAAGCTTTAAAAGATTATAACATCAATGAGTTCAGTAATGGTTAATTTTATGCATTTCTCTCACCTTCCAAACAGAATCAAATGTACCAACTTTTTTCTATATGGCAAGAAGCTTCTTAACTCTTCTAATTCTCTTAACTCTCATTCATACTCATGATAAGGATTTTATATGGAATAGTTTTCCTTTTACATCAATTAAAATAGAGAGCTGTAAGCAATAAATCCAATTCAGTATTTTATAGATTAACTAGGTGGTTGAGTAGCCTAAGTTTAATAAAATGCAAAAGCAGTTTCCACAAACATTTCTGATACTCTTCCAAAATACTTCAAACTTAGATCCTAATTTGTGTGTTTGTGCAACAGGGTTCTTCATTCCTCCTGCTGTAACGAAGTAATTAAAAAGAAAACAGAACACTGATTTGACAACTTATGGATGTTAAAGACTACTTTCCATCTGTGAAACTGCAGACAATGGTGTTAAAATACAAATGGAGCAAGTTATTTGGTATTTAAAATATAACTGAAGTATAAAAGATTTGAATATGATACTTATTTCTAATTTGAGAAAGAAGACTAAAGACCTGTGAAAGGTATTTGCTGTGTAACAGCCTCTTAACATGAGGCAGAGACAGCTGAGGCTTCCTTGGTGAATAGGGTAGGGGGAAAAAAAAATCATCTGACAAAGAAAGTAAGGATGAGTTTTAATTTTATGACTTGAAGAACCTATAATAAACTCCATTCTAAAAAAAGGGAACAGAATTTTGAAATGGGATAATGGAAAATCACACTCAAATCCTGAAGAATATATTAAATAAAATTTACTTTTTCCCCCACGAAGGTTTAGACTTGGTATTTATTGAAGTTTGCCAAAATTTAGGATGAAACTGCAACCAAAAATAATAGAATCTGAATCTGTTTGTCTTCCCATTTTCTAAATATTTTATATTCCTACAGATAATAGAAATGCCTGTGAAGCAGTAGTGCAAAATTGGCTGTTTGACACTGAAAATTAACAGATAAAAGTCTGAGTCTTCATTCAGAGAAGTCTATCACTTCCATTTCCAGTCTTACTTGCACTTATTGTCAAATAGTATCTGTCAAATTTTCATAATTAAGATAAATCTAAAGAGTTCAATCTCAGCTGAGTGATGTTCTCTAAGTTCTGGTTTTCTCTACCTGCTTATAAAATAAAGATGATTAATAGATACCATCCATGTATTTGTAAGATGTAGATGGTGGTAGCTGGCTAGATTTATCTTCATCTTTGTTTTTATTTCATGAAGTTCATCCACTCCTGTTCTGATAGCATGAATAGTATCTATGCAATTCGTTTTGAGGTTTTATAATCTAGGAAAGCTGCAGCTATAGACAGAATTAAAAACCTTAATTAAAAGTAGGGGAAAAAGCCTTTTCTTTGTATGTTTGTACAAAGTCACACAAAATCAAGAATATCAGAGACATCTTTCGAGATCACGTCTCAGTGATGTCAGATACACTAATTACTGAAAGCACCCTCTGTGAATGTTAAATCATGACAGAAAGCTGTTTGTGCCCCTTGAGTCATGAACGCCAGCAACATACTATATCCCAGAAAACACTCAGTTCCACTAGAAGACATATTCAGCTTCCACTAGTCTCCTGATCCAAGCCTTTCACCTAGCTTGATACCTGAAGCTGATGCCTAATGTTGTGCTTTGGTAAAGGGAAGGATGGTTTGCCATTCTAGCAGATATGTTAAGATGCTGAAGGGTCCTAGATTGTATATTCTCTGCACTCATAGGTAAGGAGTTTTGTTGTTATTCCATATCTTAAAATACACTTAAGGTAGAAAAAAATAAATTTAAATGCACAACCATTTTTTCCCGAGCTTTGTCACAGGCAATGCAATTGCAGCCAATCCTAAAGACATGAAAAAATGCCTGATCTATGTCTGATCTACTTGTACAATGGTTACTGCAAATTTATTTCTCTGCATTCAGCAGAACACAGAGAACACATGATTGGAACGATGGACTGAAATGATCCACCAGCATAAATTAACACAGCTGAACAGTTATTTTATTTCAAAGCGAGTAGCTGTGTAGTGACATTACACAGGGATTACAAAAGAGGGTCTCTTAAACTGACCTTGTATTCTGCTAACCCAGGGAAATATATCTCAGCCTCTCAAGTGAGAAATCTCTAGATCAGTTTTTATTTCAGCTGCAAAGAAAAGAACAGTTCAGCTGTACACAGTGAGCAGATTTTCCCCCCTCTCCATGCCTCACATTCAGATTAGGCAGACATACACCAGCATGTTCAAGGGAACTGACCTCTGTCTCTTGGTGGACAGCGTAGCTGAGACCTGCCCCTTATGGCTCTTGCAGAAGTGTTACTGGGTTAGGATACCTGATTAAATTCTTTACCACTGTATGTTCTTCAAAACAGGAGCTATACTTGATATCTGATTACAGCAGTTACAAGGCTGCTCTTTGGGGATATATAATGCAAAGTGCATGTCTGTGACCAGACCAACAGTCCTTGCCCAAATTCCTATGAAGTTTTGAGGCTTGTTAATTTTCATACATCTTACAGATGAAGCATGATAGCTAACATAATCTAATATTGTCAGTTATATTCAGAAATATATTCTGTTTCATATATTGTCTTCCACAGAAATCATCTGACAAGTTTCAGAATGCTAATATGCATGTAACTTAGTTACACATAGGTGTAACTTGGCATGATGTCAACAAAACAAAATATTACCAATATAACCACGTGATTTAGCTACATTCAGAAATAACTAACGTACTTGGTCATTATATCTATAGTCTAGAAATATATTTGGGAATTTAGCCCCTGATGGCAGGAAAATAATAAATGAAGTTATTATATTCTGTACTAAGGTTAAAAATAACCTAATGGACTTTTAATGATCTTACTAAAACCAGAAAGCAAATGCTAGTTTTTTCTATCAAACTGGGTCATTTAACTAAAACTTGATTGGGTAAAGGAATTAATCATATATTTTCTGACATTTAAACTAGTTTACGTATCAGTCTTGCTTTGCATTTTGTTTAGTTCTCTGGATTTTGTGAACACATTTTCCCTTAATGATTGTTGAGGCGTGTACGTGTAATGCATATGTCATACAGCAGTCAAGAAAGGAAGGGAGGAGAAGGTTTCGGCACCATAAATCAATATGCTTAAAGGTGCTGACACTGTATATTCTGTTGTAAATTCTCCCTCTGCTTTCCTGTTACCACTGGCTGTTGCCACTGTTTAGATAATGAATGGAGCTCAATTCATGACGTGAAGAAGATTCAAAATGCTTATTTGGCAATGTGTGTTCCACAAGCAGGAATCGGGATCCTCCCTGCAAGTTGTCTTCATGGCCAGAATTGAAGCTTGTGTGCGGTGTGGATTCATGTTTTAGATATGGCAAATAAGCATTACAATGACCTAATTCAAATGAGGTGCATTTAAAAAATGGAAATTACATGACCATCTGCAAGAGTGATAGAGAAGGTGAATTCATAGAATCAATCATAGAATAGTTCAGGTTGCAAGGGACCTTTAAAGGTCATCTGGTCCAACCCCCAAATAAGATAACGGGTATTTTTAGTGAAGCATGTAACATTTTATGTTGCTTATAAAGAATTCTTGCTTATCTTTAAGCATTGACTATAACAGGACTGAGTTATAAACTGTCCTATAGCATAATGATATGTATTTCTACCACTCTTTTTTAAAGAGTAGACTACACTCTAAATTTGACTGAAAAATTTCTCTCTCAGTATGATTGTTCTGCTATGCTTCAGTTGAAAATCTTGCTCAGACTTTTTTTAGTGTTTTGTTCCTAACTTTGTCAGAATAATTTTCTTAAGAACATTGTGCCTCAGCACAATCTACACTTAAAACTGTCTTTAAACGAGAAGACAAAAAAATTGAGGTTTTCTTGTATTTCCCCTGTAACAGATTGCAATAATCACCTTGGCTTACCCTCCATTCCTTCCTCAGGCTAAGTTCCCACAGAAGTGTGACTTTGATGCAAGTCATGAGTAAAGAGTGCTGAACAGGACTCATTGTGATTAGACATGTATTTTGAAAAAGCTTTAGGAATGATAAACTGCACAGTTGCAGTATTGCTATTTTATTTTATATTTAAGAAAGACCAATGAGATTTGGGGTCTCCTAAAAGAGCAAAATGAATAATAAGAAATATGTTCTCCTGGAGTTTTCCTGAAGGCACTTTCTTGTCTACTTCTGTCATGCTCCAAAAAGTGTAAAATATGTTGTTAGAAACTAAATGAAAACTTCTACAAGGAGAAGCTTTTTTGTCAGTGTAATGTAGGATGAAGTCTTCTGAGAATTCACAGGAAATGTAGTGGATGCAAGATTAAAAAGCTAGCAACATTACAAACAAGTAAAAGGTCAAATGGGGCCAGCACATGCACAGACATGGATTAATTCAGGAATTTGCTGTGCGTGTCACCTGCAGAGCTTTAGTAGTTGAAAAAGTGCAGAACCATGGCTTCCTGAACCACGCTAATAGCACAGATTATGAAAGACTGATATTGCTACTGTGTTAATTAACTAGCACCAAGTAAGTGAGCTCAGTGCTTCTCACTTCTATAGAGAGTTAAACCAGTAGGAGGAAGAAGGAATTAACTAGTCAGGTGCACCACTCTGCAGTCAAGCCTTAGCTATACATCCCACCTTGGAGTGCATGGTCGGGTTTATACACCTAAATCAGACACTTAATACTTTTATTTTACTTTGTTTGTATGATAATTGGTTTTCTCTGTGGAGCATGAGATAGAGGACATTAAATAGCAGTCGGGAGTGAAACTTAGCACTAGGCAGCCACTGGATAAGTAGCTAGGAGTGACAATGATTCTCTCTAGGGAATCATGTACGGGGTGTCACCTGCTGGCTGCAGCACAAAGGAGCCCCACAAGGAGACTGATAGGAAAGAAAAAGCATACAATTAGGAAATACAAAAGTGAAAATTACTTTGAAGCTCAGTAGGGGTGCTCAGCAATCCACTGCTCAGAAGCAGATGAAAACTACCCAGGTCGGAATCGAGTTGTCCAAGTTCCTCATAGCACTACAGAAAATGAGTCCATTGCCAGTGAATCAGTCAGTGCAAAACCAACTGCATAAAGTGTCAGAACTGTCAAGGACAGTTTGACTTATCCGATGACAGTGTTGAACCCATGTCACTTAAAGGCACTTAAGTTTGAAATCTCAAAAAGATTATCTCAATTTAAGAGATGTTTGAATCGATAAGCTGTTGGGTCTTCTAGTAAAAGAGGGGCTTGATTCAAGTTTACAAGCTGCAAACAATGGTTTGTTAAAGCAACTGTAGTCACATGGCAAGCTGCTTGGAAATCAATATCTGCAAATGTGAGATATTTGCATTTTTTTTTCTTCACAGGCCTATTTAAAATAAACTAATCATTTTCTCTCTCCAGGCTTTGAGTTACTGCTGTTTAAAATGCATTTTATAGTCTATATTCAGGATCCTTAGAAACAGGTAATATTATTAAAAATAGTCTAGGGAAAAAATGAATGCTGGACCTTGGTTAAAATTACTGTCATGTACACCATGGGAAATAACTTGAATATTCTGTGAAATGAACTTGATTTACTGGCAGTTATCTTTACTTAGCTTTCAGATAGATTTCAAATGCATCAGTACAGTGATGCTAGCTTACTGTAGATTTACTTAGCCACACTTTCAACAATCTTGATGGATTATTTTGATTCTTTTAGTCCTTTCTCAGAGTAATTTTAAAGAAACACTAATTAAAGCCTTTCTACTGAATAATACATGTGCTTCACCCTCCAAAGTTTAGCTTGAGGGACTGACATTGACAAAAATACATTATATTCCTTTCACTTAATTTCATTAGTGGGGCTTCTCTGACTTTGTGGGAACATACAGATTTTCCTCCAGAGCATGTTAGAGCACAGAACGATTAGCAGAGCATTAGAAGTAACCACAGCCCAGGAATAATGTCAGTTAACCCTATGGCAGTATGCGAGTTCCAGGGCAATTTGTAGATGTTCTGTTCAATGGTGTATAAAATAGAGATGCACTGCGTTGTACTTGAGGCACTTTCTCTAGAACTCCAGCCAAGTCTGATACGCTAAATAATTCAGACTTTTATTTTCCCATTTACCAAGTAGTATACTTTATGTACTGTATTGACAATGGAAGAACGTCAACTTAAAAAGTGATTTTATTTTTTTGGTATACAAACCTAGAAATATGGTTTGATTCTTGTGTTTATGCTACTGAAAATCAAAAAAGGTTCTACAGAAACTAAGAGGATTTGAATGATGTAAAATTAGGTTAAGGAAAAGGAGAATCATGCCCTCATGAAACACTAAGAGGCAAGGGGTGACAGTAGAAAAGCATTGGTATTCTACGGTGAAGCTAAGCTTCCTGCAAGAATGAGTGCATAGCAGAGGCCAAACAGAAAGCAATACATTTGGGTTCAACATCGCATTCACCTTTTGTGGTCTGAGAGCACATGGGAACAAAAGGAAACACAAGCAGTGATTTCAAATGTTTCTCATTATCCTTTTATTTCTTTACCGCTTTCTATTCCTTCCTGTCTGTTATCAGTGATCATCATTTTAAAATCACTCGTAGTTCTGGGAACAGTTTGTACTGCTTTGTTGAAGCATTTATGATTGTCAGTAAAACTTTTTAGGCTATCATTTTATTTAATATAAGCCAGTCTTATTCTTTTTCAGGCTACTAGAAGCATTTTCCTTTTTCTTCAGCCAGTCAAGTTGCATGGCTGTGCTGTGTGTGTGAAGTTTAGAATTAATGTTCTGAATTACATGGCACTCATTCTCATTTTAAGGGTGGTCTTGCACAACCTTACTGTTGTGTATCTACTCACTATATTCAGGCAATTTTCCAGTGCTGATAGGAGTATATAGATATGTGCTGTTAATAATACAATTATTTTTTTTTTTAAGTTCTGAGTCTAAATAAAGTGAACAAACACAAAAACCATTCAGGAATATCGATTTTAATTGGGTTTTTTGTTTTGTTTTGTTTTTTTTTATCTAGTGCAATTCACAAAATTCTCATTGTGCAGTTATGAACTTACAATAATGCAGATTCATTTCAAACAGCAAGGAACTATCCTGCTAAATGAATTTTCAGTGCAAAATGTTAATAAAAATTAGTTGATAAAATAAAACACATTGAGCGAAATTCTGCCACTACTGAGTTACTTCTCCTCACTGAATAGCTGCAGTTACAGCTGCTAGTTTGCACATTTAAAAATGCAGCTTCAAAAGCTTTGCAGTAGTATCATGACTTTCTTCACTAGGTCACCTACTCATCCTCCTCCTGGTTCTCTGATCATTTCTTTATTGTCTTATCCGGCAGAATGTCATCTCTTCTTCTGTCTTCTGCTGTTCTTTCAGTCTGTTCATCACTGTTCTATTCTTACTTCCTTTTTTGTCTCTCTCTAGACAATATATCTGAATATGCTGAGTTTAAAGGTCATCAGGGTACTGATTATTCACAATTCTACATCCTTACTCTACATCAGGTATCTCCTGTAGACATTGAACTGAAATATAATGGTTAGAATTGTGCTTCAGATATATATTTTTTTTTTTCCTAGCCTTGACTGCTTCGAGCTTTCACTGTGTTGCATCCAAATTTGCAAGCTTTGAGGATGGGATACCAGACTAAGCACAAACAGTGGAGTACTAACCCTACCACAAGTTAATGCTTTCCCTTTAGAGTAAGCAAAAAACTTGCACGTGTAGCAACACAGCTACTAGAGAGATCAGTTCTTCATATCTTCATGTGAAATAAGGTAGCAGCAGAGCTAGTGATGTTTTGTTTCAGGCTTGCATACAAAATTTAAGGATAAGGCTACCTGTGTTCTCCGTTTGTTACATGAGGAGTTGAGTGTGTGTCCCCTACACAACAGCTAGTCAGTATTTCACAAGTTCCTTTTTCCCTGTCATCCTTCAAGACAAGAAATTTCTTCAAGAGGAGAATTTTGGGTTTCACCAATGCCCTTTAGGATTCAGCTTTCTGATAGCATAACTAATGGCTTCATTAACACAATTAAGCCATGCACGCAACCTTGGTTTTGTCATTGCTATTGTTATGCCCTAAAGCAAGTTTCTTTCCAGGTTGTGTTCTGTGTTTATCCACAAGTGGTCATCTATATTTATATTTCTGCGGCTTTTGTTTCCATCCTGTGACCGCATCTTTAAGGCTTCTGCTCTCAGCCTGGGATTCATTCAATATGCAATATTATGAATGAGCATTCAAAATAATGGTTTCTTGAAAGCATATATATTTGTTTGTATGTAATTTTTTTTTTCAAAAATTTTATTGTTGATATCTAATTATTAGCACATTTGGCCTGCATGCCCTCAGTGATCTTTCCCTGTGGTTTGTCACAATTCTTGTCCCAAATCCTGTCTGTGTGATCTGACAGAGCAATGTTCCTGAAAACACAGAAAACAATTCAGGTAGATTCAGAGACAATTCAGTAAGAAGATTTTCATTTTCAGTAGCTCTGCTGGTATAATAGTGATGGCAGTAATGCAAACCTACTTGATTCATTATTTTAGCCAAAATCAGCAAGTAGGACAATTTAAGGAAGCAGTTGTCTGAGTGAAATGTGAGAAACCAACAATATTAATGAAAGTTTCAATAGGAGTATGTAGGTTAATTGTAAGATGATAATGTATCCAAATTGGTAACTATTATTGGTGTCATAACAGAATTTCTGTTACTCTGTGATCTTTTTTTTGATGACTATGGGCTAGTCAGGAGACTTATTCTGAGCTTTCTCACCCGGAAAAACAACTAAAAAAGAGATTTTTCCCATCCAGTCTGTCTAGTAGGTCTCTCCACCTCCCTCCCACTGAAATCTAACTATTTAAAACTGCAAAATGTATTTAAACTATTTTTAAAAAAATCTATTTTAACTATTAAAAACTATTAAAAACTGCAAAATCGCTATCTTAATTGTAGCAAACTTGACTAAAATGTCTTTGTTTATTTTCCACAAAAGAAACTGTTAGACATAAAATGTACTGGCCATTGCAAATGTATCATCTAAAAGGGCTGTTTTTATTGGATTCCTACCCTTCCTTTTCCTCTTCACCCAAATCCATTCTCCTGTTGAATCAAAAATTAAAAAAAACCCCAAAACAACTCCAAAACAGATGTCTCAGGATTAGAATGCTGAAGGTTTTGGGGGTTTTTTTTGCTTTATTTCTTGATTTTAAAAAAAAGAACAGTAGATTATAATCAACATTGTTTATTTCACTGCTTGACTTCCTAAATACTAGTGACTGGATTATGAGCTTGTCTGTGGATAATCAGAAAAGGCCAAGAATTGCCTATTTTGAAAATCCTTTCTAACCAGGGGTAGGAATCTGTATCTAGCAAAGCGGATGGTAGATTTTAATTCCTGATTAGTGACAGTTGAAAAGCTGTAGAAATTAACTGACCAGACAGTAATCAGAAAGCAGAGACAGACAGAAGCTGGGAATGCGTAATGGATAAACTATGATTATTAGCCCAACAGTGGAGACCTCGTTGCAATACTCAAAGAAAACAAGAATTTTGACTTTAAAGCTGAGTAATACTTACAACTAGAAAAGAGTTGAAGTAACTTGTATAGAACATAAGAATTTTTTGTGTTACTTGTGTAACTATGTATAGTGGAATGAGCTGTTATAACACTGGAATTGTCCATTCTCACCCCCTTGGATACTTAAGTATATGTTTAACTGCTCGGTTTAGTTACCCTTGTGCCTGAGATTAATGCCTAAATGCTTCAAAATATGAATACCCTCTGCTTGTTTGCACTGCATACCCACAAAGTAAAGTGTGGGCAATACCAAATTCTTTACATTATTTTTCCCTTTAGTTTTTCTATGTTTGTTTATGCTTCCACATGCCAAGCAGGTTCCCTCCCACCAGGCTGAATTTCACAGCCATACATGTTATAGATCAGCTGTTAATGCTGAGATCCTTGGTAAAACAATCACGTCTGGAAAAATTAATTCATGGCATCCTTAAAGAAGTTCCAAAATACAATATTTTTTTTTAAATCTCTGAACTGGAAAAACTTTTGGCAACATTTCTAAGAATGCACGGAGTTTTAAGAAGAAGCTTCATTCACATCGGCTAAGTGCTGTGTGTGGTTTGGGTGGTTTTGTTTGTTCCTTTGTTTTGTTAAGTCCAATTACACTTACTCAGCATGTGTTGGAATGAAGGAACTCCTAGTTAGGAAGCCTAGAGGGTTTACAAGAATTAGTTTGCAATGGGTCACACATGTTGTGGTTGTCTGTATTAAGTGTGATTCAGTACTGCCAGTTAATCTGAAATGCTGCGATCCACCATTGCTCCTTTAGCACGTAGGGAAACTTTAACCAACTTAACGTTGTATTTTAACGTCCAACTTCATGACGCAGAAATCCATTAGGTATCATGGATCCAGATACAGAGTCAGGAAACCAAATTGTGACCCCAGATTACTTAGAAAATTAGATATCTTTAAATGTCTTGAGCAGTGGTTTTCCAGTTTATAAATTACAAATGTTTTTATTACTTTCATCTGCACTTTTCCTATTATTTAATTTCTTTATCTGGTTTTGAGAAGGTTCTATTTTATTCCCCTTTTTTTGAGTTGTAGTGACCCAATGGCCTAGTGCTAGTCACACATTTTTCTTATTCTTATGATGTGGAAAGAATTGTTGTCAGTGTGACCTTACTCTGTTGAATAATCTTGAGCATTAATATAAAACAATGCAGAATGGGTGCTCTGAAATTCTTCATTCTGAGTGTCGTGTCCTCAGCACTGCAACTCCATAGTGTGTTTTCACAGTGGCACTAACTCTTTGTTAATGCCCTGTGGATATATTTAGCTTGCAGTGATGTGACACTTTTTCCTCTCCTTAAAAGTTGCGTCATTTTCTTGGAACTAAATATAGCACAGTGTAGATCTTCCCTGTAATGCTAATATGACTCACTTACTCCTGGTATCATTAGTCTATCACATCATTACATCTTCAATATAATGTAACTGGAAGTCGGAATTTTTAGTGCATTACTTGACCAGGTAAGTTACTTCCCCAGAAAGTGTGACTTCATGTCCTCTATGAAGGCATTTCTGGTGTTTGAGATTCCAAGAGCAACAAGTAGTGACCACAGTACTAATCAGTCTAATTTAGCTCCTTTTCAAGCTTAGTTATCATGACTATTAAGGTCTCATTCTGCTTCTCATTCTGTAGATCATAAGTATTGCAAAATTGTATTTCTTAGTGAAAACAACCAAAGGTATCACAGAGACTTGGTAAACAAATGTGTCTGTTGGCCTCGTAAAATGCACTAAGTTGTTACATCTGAAATAATGCATGTTGTTCCTGTATTTGTCAGTGATTTTGAAAAGAATCCCAGTTTTTGAAACATTGCTAACAGATGCAGCACAGCAAGTCATAAATTAATGTAATGCAAGAGACTCAGAAGAGAGGGAAATGATACTTTGGAGTATGTATCAATTGCAAGAGAAAGTATTTTTGTGTCATACGTAGTTAAAAATGCATATTATGTCCAAAACTCCAAATGTGAAGAAAACAGTCGAATAAAAGCATTTAAAATTCTCAGATCTTGGCTATTTTTATTTAATCTCTCAGGTAGAGGTGAAAAAAACTTCCAAGAGCCAAAATCACATAGGAATTTGTGTGTACATTCCAAAATGAACTTGTGATTCTTTGTGTCAGGAGCACTTGGAACTGATGGCATTGAAGTGTGTGTGGAAATAGTCTATGGTGCATGGAAGGGAGAAATGTTAAATGTTAGGCAGATTTGAGTTTTTATAAGAGTGAGAATAAAAGAGAAAAGCAGAAGGCATTTTGTAAAATATAATGAGCTGAATCAACAGGAGAGTCTACAGAGGAGAAGGAGGTGTGAGAAGTCATGGTTGCTGTTGAGTTAGGAGATAGGTTAGAGGTACAGAGACAATGGGCAGATTAGATGGTGCAGCTGCAGGCAGAACAAGAAGAATTAGCTACAGGGAATTATGTGAGCACTACTCCTTGTGAGTTTAGTTGAGCAAATGAGCATTTCATGCAAAGAGTTGGTGCCAATTTGAAAATGAGAAGAGAAAAGAAATAGTTAAAATCTAAGAAGCTGCCAGAAACATCAAATTCTGTATCTTGCTTTGCAAAAGTCTGCTCCTAATAGTGGGAATTGGGTCAGATTTTGGCACTCTGAAAAGTATCCAAATGACAAGAGATCCAAAGCAGGCAGCCTTCTCTAGTTTTTGTCATGCATAGTTAGAAACTTCTGGGAATGCAGGAAAGGAGAAAAAGCCACCATGCTGTATTTGTGATCCTGTGCTAGTCTTCAACACTTGTGTTCCTAAGAAGAGTTGTAGAATGAAGAATTGCGCAGTATCTTTCGGTGCTATAGCTATGAGTTATGCTAATATAGCCATGATTTTATGAGTGTTAACTATTAACTGAATTTCAACAAATTAATTAATGAAGAAATACATTTAAGAAATGGAGAGCCTATTTTGATAAAATTGAGGCATTTTGTAAGGCTCCAGTCGGAAACAGCACATGACATGATCAGAGCACTTCAGAGCTATTTTAGCTGTTCTTTTGTGAAGAAGTTGGTCATTCTTTGTGGCTTTAATATGAGGGGGACTGCTGTTTTTCATTAAATGGTCCATCCATCTGCAGGCTAAGAGATAAGAGAATCACAGAAATAGCTCTTAATATCTATCAAACTGTATGGAGTTTACTTTCTTTTTCCTCCCTCTTCTTCCTTTGAATGGGGAGAGGTATATTTCTGCTTTAGAATTTTTCTCATTAGTATGAGAAGATTTTCTCATTGTTAACAAGTAAATTAAATAAATAATTGGCAGGAGTTGATCACTTACAGCCTAATTTTCCTGTGCAGTTTGGGACGTAAATGTGTCCAGGGTAATTTGTCCACTGGATCAGTGCATAAGTACTAATGTTAATATGGTCATGGAAGGATTTCTTAAATGTGCAAAGTAAATTCATTATAAGCTTGATGTGAAATCATTTACTTTTGATAAATGTAGTTCAGTTTGAGAGGTTTGCAAACAGGCTGCTTGTGGAATTTTTACTAATTTTGTTTTACATCTGTATTCCGAGGGCTCCTAAAAGGAAAATTGAAAAATAAAATAAAAAAATCAAAATACTGTTTAGAGACAGTAATGATGTGTGTAGGAAAATATAATCTTGTTTCTAATGTGAATTTTGACAGACATTTGACACAGTTACTCTGTAAGAATATACTTTTAAAAAGTAATAGTGTTTAAACTATCTTTAGCTGCTGCTTGTGATAATTTTTTGAAAAGAGAAAACTCCCATTTACTGTCCTACCTGTAAGTTTTGGGTGTAGATGTAGTACTTTATTTCTTCTGATGGCTCATCTCACCTAACTATTTTCTCATGCAAATACAACCTTTCTCTCATTTCATTGAATTAAATTAAATTATGGTCTTGTCTGGCTTTGCAAATGCTTCAGGAAAGACAAAAAGGTTATCTGAGGAGAAGTGGACCTGTGGCCTCTTCCACTGCTTGTTGCTTGACTTTTTGAAGAATTTTTTTTTTTCCTTACTAATTTCTCATCTTTTTGTTTTGTGGATAGAACACCTCTGATGTCCAAAAGTAGATTTTAAAGGTACCTTTAGCCATTCTGGAGTTTGCAGTCAGTTTGTGGCGTCTTGTGTTTCTGAAGAAATTTAAAGACTAGCTTACTTCCTAGATTTTTTTTGTTAGAATTCAATAAATTTTCAAGAAAGACTAATAGACACTCTGAGAGTAATGTACTGTAGACTGCTAATAAAAGAATTACAGCTATGCAGCTTATCCCCCTTCAACACTCTCACTTTTTCCTCATTTCATGCAGTCCACTTCCTCATCCAAAAAGACCATCTTGAACATCCTGACATGTTTTGTCATGTAGCATGACCACTATTGATAGTATACTAAATAAATTAAAATAAAGATGAACTTCCAGACAGAGCATGCAGTTGAAGCAGACAGGAACAGAAATAACAAAAAGGGAACAAGCAAAAGTTAACTATGTTTTACATAGTAAATGATATTTTACATGATATTTTATTCTTCAATTACCATAGAAGACAAACAGAAAGGTCATTAATAATAACATTTATGCTAATGAATGCTATTATTAAAGGAAGGACTATTTAATAAGTCCTTGTAGTTGCAGTACTCATAGGTGAGGTTTTTTTCTTTTCCTTCTTTTTTTGATGCAAAGTTGTATTTTTATCAATGTGATGGTGATGATGCTTGATATGATGAAGCAGTAGACTAGATATGATTTCTGTTTTATTTGGGGCCATCATTTTGCATTATATTATTATGATTTTTTTTAAGCTCCTTATTTCTAAAATAAAGATCAAAGCTGTTGGCTTTATCTATCACTTTTTTTTTTCCAAAGCCAGATAAATCACAGAAGTTCAAGTCACGCAAAACAATTTAATACAAGTCTGTTCATGGTTGGATTGAAAACTAAGAATAGACATTTTAATTTTTGAAAAGTAAGAATTGCAAAGTTTTAATATTGGACTCTTTAATATATTGTAGAGGATTTGAAAGTAGAGGGGTTTTATGTCCCATGTTCATTGTTCTTACTAAATATGACTGATCTCAGAAACTGTGGTTTCCAGTGGAACCCTCTTGTATTGTACACTCACAGACGCAGAGGTGGAGACAAATTTCTACTTTTATCCTTGAAGTTCTTCTGTACCAGTACAGAATTCTGAGTCACTGCTGGCCAGTATTTATCATATCTACTTGAAACTGGGACTATGTTGAGTTTTACAAGATTGCTTATCACTTCCCTGATGAGGTGCAGTGGAGAGAAAGGGAGCTCTGTCTCTGCTAGGCACTATTTTCCATGCTTGATTCACTGTAGTGAATAGCTGTTCATGTTGATACACACTTTAGAAAGATTTTAAAAGTACCTCTAACAATGTGTTACTGTTTCATCATTTATCTTAATTTAATATTGATGTTTTACTCATCTGATTTAATATGTAGGGGCACAAAGTTTTGGCTGATGTTTTCTAGCGTGGATGTTCTTTCGCTTTTTGTTTTCCTTATTTTAAAAGTAGACAGTATAGATTAGTGCATGCATAATTCACAAAATTCTGTAAGAGTTTGTGTATCACTGGAAACATCCTGAGTGCTCATGCATTTTGCCTGTGCTGTTTGGAATATGGCACTGATCCTTCTAGTGGGTCTTTCTGCTTCTTGCAGTGACTGTCGCCGTGCAGTTCTGTATTACCTGTACAGCAGGTGCTTAAAGCACTTCTGCAATCTCCTTGCAGATTAACAGGTAGTGATTTTTTTTTTCAGTTGTAGGTGTAGTGTTCATTTGCTTTGTAAACTTGTCACTACCCTCTGTCTAGAAACACGCCTGAAAAGGACCTTAGTTTACATCTCTAATTGTGGTTTTTGCATAGGAAGACAGAAATAGGAGAGAAGTATCTCTGTGGAAATACATCCAGAGCATATGTCTCTGAGATAAGGTGCTGGATTTTTTTATGTGTGTGTGTGCGTGTGTGTTCAGAAGAGGTTAAACTTAATTATATAAGATATTCTGAAAATGTTAACAGCAGTATTTCTGACTAGACTGTTTGATTCACCTAGTTGGACAGTTCTACTCTCTGAAATCTGCAAGAGATATTTTACCCCTGTTGTTGTTCTGAAAGTTGTGGCTCGTAGAGCATCCAAGTTGGTACCCTGCATGGGGGTACAGCAGTTTACAGCCAGACACTAGAGTGCTTATAACGGAGAGGAGAAAGAGAATGTTAAGTGTTTTTTTTCTTTGCTTGTTGAAATTAGATTAATTTTATTTATGTTGATGCTATTAGTTAAAATAACAAGTAACAATAAAGGAATAAAGTAAGTCTGTTCCCAATTTCCAATATATGATGTGTGGAATCTATTAAAAACTGATTCTTTGCTAAGTTTCTTAATGCTGGTCGTGTTGTCTGGATATTGATGAAAAGGAAGTGCAAGTTTGTCTTCCCTTTCTAAAGCCTCTTTATTTTACTGTACAGAATATTGCTAAAAGCTATTCTAACGCCCTTGTTTGAACTCAACTATAGTTTAAAAAAAAAAAGCTCAACAAAAGTGCCACCTCTTTTGGTATGTCAGTGGCTACAGTCTCTTCCAAGGCAGTAGGGATAGCTGTCTAGGCTCACTTTAATAAAATCAAGTTACCACAATGTAATCTCTCCGTTTTCTCACCCACTCTGCATGTGAGATGATGCACCGTGTTTTATTTTGACTGTATGTACTGGCAGTTCATGTGGCAGATTTTCAGAGTTCATCTTTGTTATACAAGTAGTCCTCCATTTTTTGCATTGAGACCTTTTCAAGTGGCTGCAGAAGGAAAAAATGTAGCCCACTAATTTTGGGAATCAATATTTGGAAATTGTAAAAATTGAGTTAAAAAATTAGTGTAGCAACAGTGGTGAGCCAAAAATGTCAGCATTTTAATGTACCAAAACTACACCTGTCTTTTGCCAAGCTTTTGTATCACTCGTGCTATTAAAGCTGTGGAAATGCTATTTGTTAGAGAAGTGGTTTTCACTTTCCATTCTTCACATTGCAAGTACACTATATATCACTGTTCTGACACAAGGCTCTAGTGTGCACGTTGTGTATTTCTACATTGTACTGCTCTGCTGTTGGAATAATCATTTGCAAGTTATACTGCCCTGAAGAAAATTAATCTTTGGCAGGTTGGTTGAAGAAAAAAACCCTAGGCAGATGGTAAAGGAAAATAATATACAATATTTTATTTTACAAATTGTGATTAATTTCAATTTCATTTTATAATCCTTAAGGACTAAAGCTTTTAAAGTCCCAAACCTGATTTGAATAAGTATCATGACAGTTAAAATTCTAAACTGAAGTGTAGCATCAGCTGATTTACTCTGCCATGTACATGCATTTAGAATTAATTTGGAAGACGATAATTAGCACAGAGGACATAAAATAATATGAAAGAAGAGCTTTATTGTTTAGTGGAAATTAGACTATTGTTTTCACACTTTCAGTCTGAATTTAGACCTTGAGGATGCAGTTGAAAGCCAGCATTAGTTAATAGTTTTGAAAAACTCATTTCATTTCTCCTGAAAATGGTAATTCTAGCAAATGTTAGCTAGCTCCAGGTTCTTTCTCTTGGTTCTTTGATCTTCCACAACTAGAAAAATTCATCACAGTGGGAGACTAGGGATACTGCAAAAACTGGAGACTTACCAGTTTGGAAACTCTGCCTTGACTGGATCATTTGACTTTTAAATAGGTGTACAAGATCTCAGTTACATGGTTTTCTCTAGGAAGGGCAACTCTAGCAGAAACATTTGCTTCAAAAATTACATTTATCTTTTTTTCTGCCAACTAGGAAGTTACAGGGTTTTTATTTGTCCTTTAAAACTAAGGGACACTGTTATTATGGATTCCTAGATATATCCATTACTGGTTAAGACTTGACATAATTTTTACAATTTTTTCCCCTTGTAAATGAGAAGTAAAATGTAGAAGATCGGTAGGGCATGATAATAAATACAAGCAATTACATGTAAAATCTGCCATTTGGCCATATAATAACATGTACATGATGAAAATAATGCATGCTAGATTGTCTGCTAGAAAAAGAATAAAATGAACTGAGCTCTAAGTTAAATGAGTACATTTTTCTGTGAGACAGTCTGGCAGGAAACTGCTTTACCATTTCTTTTAAGGCACTATTTTATTAATGGATATTGGTGACTGTGGTGAATGCTGGATTAAAAAAAAAAAAAAAAGAAAAAAGAAAAATTCTTTTTATAGTTTGCCTGCTTCTCTTATAAACTGTCATGTAGCTGTGCTAGCTTGTTCTTAGCCCTCCTTACTTAATTTTTTACCTTCCATTAAATTCCCACTGCTTAGTCAGAAGAAAATTGTTTCCTTCAATCACAAAAATCAAGAACTTTTCTTTCACTGTGCTTCCCTGTAAGTCTTATTTTTCCTTTTGTGTAGAACATTTATAAGTTTACCATAAATAATTCACTTGGATTATTACTTGCTAAGAAGACTTATTTTGACCTTGAAAATTTAATTTCATTTCTGAACTACTAGCAGATATCTCTGCTCATCTGGTATCCTTACGGAATGAAACCTGAAAACACGCGGAGTTTTGCAGAGAAATCTTACCTTATAGAAAAAAAGGTGTGTTTGCATCAGCAACAGTTAGCTTTAAACTAAAAAGTTTAACTAATTTATGACCTTCATTTTGATATCTTAAAAAAATACTTCAAAAATTTGTAAGGCTCCTTTGTTGTGATCATTTTTATTGTTTGGAGCACTGGCATCTCCCATGGATCGCAACTTGAGCTACTATGGAGTCCCAGAGTGAACTTCATAGAGCAGTGACACAGCAGTAAGAAAATATGAGTTCTTCTATTTTGAAGAGTGCATTCATAAACTTATGGTAGGCAAACAGATACTTAATACTTGAAACTTAAGGCTATACTGAAGTTTTAGATAGTGTACAAAATCTTAAGGTGTACCTTTCAACTGCTACTGATCATCCTGTTTCAGATATACCTAATAAAGTACATACTCTGTCAGCTAACTTTTTAGATAACAGTATTTTATTTGCAGTCTCTTATTTTCAATTAAGATAAAAATACTGGTCCTCTTTCAGTATTTAATCATCTTCTGCCAAGTCTACTGTATTTTTTCTCACTTCTGTTACATATAAACACAGGAAAGGGCATTAAAGGATGCCAGGATTAGAGAGAGCGAGAATGAATTTGTTATATTGAATACTGTATAGTGATCCAAGAGGCCAGTCTTGGGAGAACAAGTCAAAGCCCAAAGAAACCGTAATTATGTTAGATCAGTGTCTTTCAACTTTTTAGCCTATGCCTCCCCTGAATCACCTAAAGGAACTTTGTCACCCTGTAATAGTTCATGGAGTGCAAGTGCTGTTCATTCCCAGAGAAGGGCACCTCTCGCTGACACTGCTAAGTAATGTGTTAACCAAATGCCACCTACAATTTATCAGAGACAAAGGAGTAGTTTCTTTGCAAGAGTTCTGTCAGTGTATTATTCTGAGGTAGTCAGTGCTATTGGAGATAATTTCTGAGAGTGAGAAAAACCAGTAATTCTTTCCCTGACCATCAGCTGTCACCTGTGTCCAGGAGGCTTGACTTCTCTGATGTGGATCAAATGAACATACTAGGTGAACTAGCCTTTTGAATTCAGTGTAAGCCCCTAAGGAGCCATGTTATTTAACTGAGGTTTGTTTGGGGTTTGTTATTGTTGGGTTTTTATTTATTTATTTTTCTTACTTTCTGAGAATCAGATCTGGAGCAAAGCCTGTTGTAGCCCAGTTTATCACATGAGACAGAGAACTAAGCCTGAAGTCAGTATTATCTTAAAAAAATCCACCAACAAAACCAAACCAACTAACCAACCAACCAACCAAAAAAAAGTTATGGTAAAATCTAAAATGTTTAAATATTACTATATATTTTTAAAATATTACTATATATTTGACACTCCATTCACTTACGTAGATTAGTTAACGATTGCTGACTATAATTTCTCATTGAATGTTCAGCTGTGAGTAGAAACAGAAGTACATATATACTTTGTAGATACATCAGTGAATCAAATTAGAAGTTTGGAAATTGGAATGGGTTTCATCAAGGTTTAGATGTCCTTAAATGATTTCTTTCTTGTGGTACAAAATAAGAAATCTTCAGTATACTGAAAAGGTTTAAAATATTTTGTGACTGTTTACCTTCAGTGAAAAGCTGAGGAAATATGAAATTATATGATGAAGTTTTAAATACTAAAAATTTTGTAAACAGAAACTGCTGATTTTCATAAATATTTGTTAAAAATGCTGTTTATGTTTGTGAAATTCAAAGTCCTGCAGCCAGGACCTGCTATCAGGTAGGCAGCTTTCAGAGAAGGAGTTATGTATCTTCTGTGTGTTGTTACAGTTTTCCGTAAAACTCCCTGTGAATTCAGTAGTTCTTTCCCAAAGCTGCCATACAAAAACTGAAACCTTTTTAAAAGGAAAAATATGTTTTCCTTACATGTGTTGCAATACTGTAGAAGGAAACTAATCTTAGCCTCTGTAAAGATGAAAGGTTTAACAAAGGATGCACATCAGTTGTCACGTCTGCCACACGAGTATAGGAAATTAAACTTCTTTCCAAGTGCACAGTTTCTCCTATAGCATTCATGTCTCTTTCCTTGCTGAGAGACTCTATACAGCTTGCATTTTTTTCCTCTTAAGTAGTAACAGAAATGCTGAAGAATGTTTTATAATTATGCAATACACATAGTACAATGATAGATGAGAATCATATGACTTAAAAGTATATTCATGCATCAAATAAGAACTTATTAGTGCTATGGGTGTGAATAAATGTCAGTACAGAATTGTCAATTGCAAAAGAATTTGAAAAAACTTTCATACTTACTTTGTATATCAATACCTACTCTCTGTAATGTTTGAAATTCTTCATCTTTCTCCAATGACATTTTATGTAGAATCCTGGTAAATTATATTAAATAGAAGTTATTTAAATGACATGAGTAATTCTGAAAAAAGCTGACTGTCATGAAAGTACTTGGTTTTATTAGGAAATGTCTTCAAAGTTTTCAGTCTTACTCACTGGGGCTAAGCATTTAGCAGACATTAACAGCAATTAAGTACTTTGCAAAGTTAGCAGAGCTTTTAAATAATATTTATTGAGACGATCGCATAGGATATTCGTATGCCATCTCAACACTTGCTCTTTTGACAAGCTGAACTGCACAAATTTAAACAGCATGTTATTTGCTAGTATTTGTGCTATGTAAAAGCTTACAGGTACACAAATGTTCATCTTTGTTAGTATTATTAAGTAAAAGGTAATGTCAGTATATGAATTAATCAAGATACAAACATAGAAGCCCAATTGTAAAACCTGTTTCTCATATTGAAAATGCATGAAGAGAGCTAATGTGGTATGTGCGTTGGCATGTTGTGGATTAATGTCTGGATTAATACCTATACGGATAGCAATATAGTAATTTGCTCCTGAGTACAGGGTGAGGACTGTCACTCAAGGAAATTAAACTTTTTTCAAGTGTGTTGGGAGTTTTCAGTTTCCTTAAATCATTGCTGCCACTTAAAATGTAAACCTGAATTATGAATGGATGTGACCACGCAGCTCTGAGATTTGTCTTATTCCAAGAGTACCACTCTAAACCAGATTTATTTCAATACTTAGGGCTGGATTATTGGTGTTAAAAATTATCAACTGTCAATTCAGTTGATTATTTTGTCAAGATATTATCCATTTGGAATCAAATAGGAACAATTAAGGGAGCAGGTAATATTGAAGAAGTATTGTGAAAATACTCTCAAGATTTAACAGTACTGGTGTCTCATGGGGTATCATTGTACAGGGATGGCATTCTGTGCCTTTCTTTTGTGAGTATGCATGTGCATATGTTCCTGTGTGTGAATAATTCTGTCTGAGATGTGACTTATTTTGAATTTTGAGGAAGCTGAAAAAGAGTAAATGGCTGATAATTTTATGCTTTGAGTTGCTTCTTGCTAAATCAAATACACTATACTGCTTCCATCTTGAAATCTGAAATTAAATTCAAGTTACACAAATCATCTTTTTTTTTTTTTTTCAAATAGACAAGTTTTTGAGTTGTTTTATGTAGGAAGTATCCAAGCCTTAAAACCAAGTTTTGTGGTATGTGAGTAAGTGCTGATAATGTCAAAGATCAGTGCAACCTTCTGTTGTACAGAGGTTAACTGTTTTCTTCGGAATTAGTATCTGTACATTAGAGGGGTTTTTTGAGTTGTCATAAAATCGGAATGAAACTGAAGATGCTTCAATTTGAAGAAGCCATCCTCTACTCTGATTCATTTTATTCTTCCCTTGAGATAGATAAGTTGCTAAAGATCTAAATGCCAAATGTCTCACACTATGGTCCTGTGTAACTGATGCCTCTCCAACTCTATGATACACAGCACTTAATTGCTTACTTAGTCTCAGTATATGTTGGTCCATTTTATCACCTAATTAGATTGTGTTTGTAACACCATTTGGTAGTAACAATCCAATCTGCTTTGCCATTTGGTTCTTCATTAATTTACTTAGAGTTTGTTTTCACTGGGCGGGGAGGGGAGAGAGGAAGAAAAAAAAAGAAAAAAAAAAGAAAAAAAAAAGAAAAAAAAGAAAAAGAAAAAAAAAAAAGGTTGGGTTTTTGTTTTGTTTTTTTTCCCCCACAAGGTATCTGGCATTTTAGCAATCTAGTATTAAAAAAACCACACTGAAAAAAGCACACAAGTTGTTAGTAGATCAGCTCTAAACTCCATTTGGATTTCAACTGTACTGCATTGTTAGCTTGAGAGGACTGACACATACATGTTCAAAGCTGCAGGTGGTCAAGACAAAGCTCAAATGCATTTTCACTGTATGTTATAATTCAGGACTATTGCATGCTCTCACCCATCCCAAACTCACTGTCTGTTTCAGCTTTGTGTGCCAGTGTGCTGCTGGTCTCACAAGGAACTCCCACAAAAAAGTGGGAAAGGCAGAAGGAATTATTGTTGGTTTATGATAGTGTGTCTTAGTTATGGCTTTGAGTCTTACAGCACTTAAGGTATTTTACTTTCACAACTTAGTCCAGGTTCTTTTTTGGAACCCACAACATCCATAACATTCTGTGTCAATGAATCCCACAGTTAAACTGCAGAGTGTCTGAACAAGCAACTTGTTTTGTTTTTCACTCATTGCTTGGTAGTTTCCCTTTATGCCCCCATAAGTTCTTCTACTCTTATTCCAGTACAAGGCAAACACAGTAAACAGGCAAACTTTGCCTTCCCTGTGCCACACAGTTGGAAGGTTTTATGTCACACACTCCAAAGTGAACCCTTCTGGCAGAAGGGGAATAGTTTGTTTGCTGTCCCTAGTACAAAAAACATCCCATCTCTTTGACTATGCTGCCTCTGGGTTTTCTGAAGTACCTTTCCATATTTTTTGATGAACAGAACCAAGCTTATACACAGTATTGAAATACCTGCTGTTAGTACTTTAGACAGTGTTTCATGCTTAAGTGCCAGAAAATTATAGCTACAGAATGTGGTCGAGGAGTAAAGGTATATTTAATATTTAGATTGCTATTACCTGACAACTAGGTGAATGTGAGGTGAATGTTTTGTTGTCATTTGACATGTTTTTCAAATATCTGACTTGAAGTGAAAAATAGCTGGATTTGTTCTTGCTCTAAAGTATTTACCTCTCAGACCTGAAATCAGAATGTCAACAGGACAATTAAGGATCATAATATCTTTTACATACATTAAATCAAGTCTTCAGTGTAACATATGCTAGTGAGTATTCTGAAGAGCTCCATGATATAAGAAGAGGCGTTAATGTTGACTTAAGAGGGTTTAATGAGAGAGTGAATTACACATGTGCTTCTTTTATACAGTCAATAGAATGATTTGTATAGGCATAACAGCAGATAAATGATTACACTCTTCAGGAGGGTTCCTATAACTTTTGGAGATGTCTGTTCCAATGTAGCCTATTTCTGTAGTCAGAATATATCTTACTGTCTGGGCAGGAATAGGAACTAGTCATCTATAGTTTATGTTCTTTCTATATGTCTGCTGAATTTGCTCCAACTTTAAAACAGAGGAACAGAAAACTAACAGCAAAAAAACCACCTAGAACAAAAAGCATTTGAAAGTCAGCAAACTGCAGCAGCTATTTTCCATGGACTACTGTGCAACAATCCTGTTGCAAACAGATTAAAACAGCAGGGCAGCAATTGTATTGATAGTACCAATATCTGTTGGTATTATTTTTCCCCAGGCATGGAGAGGAAGTCTTTGTGCAGTTTCATCTTTCGTATATACCAATCTCCAAGATAAAAATGTTTTTGGTATCTTTAAAAAGGTGAATATTAAGAAAATAAAAAAATCCAAATATCTGTTTGTCAATACTATTTTTCTTAAGATATTTAGAACCTTTCTATTGGTATTGTGTCTGCTGATCTGAAATTTTCCCGCATGGCATTGATGCATCTCAGACCTGGCAAGGTTTACAGATAGTGGTCCTGGTTTCACCACTAAAGATAGTTGAAGTTGATCAGTGGAGGGTAATGAAAAACATTAATTGTTCCAAGGAAACTATCTCAAATTTATGAAGACTTTTTTTTCAGTCCGTGGTTAGATAGTGTTTACCTTGAGCAGACCAGTATTAACCTCTCCCTTCATGGATGGATGGTCAAATGGATTTTCTGTTTTTCCAGCTCTTCGTTCTTTTGAGACCAGAAAGGTGACAACCCGTTACTTCCAACAACTTCTGTATTTCAGAGAAAAAGGTGAAGATTCAGATATGGGGGCTATCCATACAAGGAAATGTACACACATCCACCTTTTTCCAAGGTCAGCAAGACTAAGTAAGAAACAGACTAAGACTATTTAAAACAGGAGAGGTAAAACAAACACTTCAAAGTAGTGAGACTTGAGCTTTGCAGTCTGTAATCCAGCCTGACCGTTCTTACCATTGCTTGGCTGACAGTGACTAAGGCTGTGGGGGAGTTTCTACACTGTTTTCAAGTCAACATCTGATAAAAGGAAAGTTTGGCTTTGGTTTGCTTGATGTGTTTTGCTTGTCCTGTTTTAAACCTCTTTCTTCTCAATGATGCTTTCATGCAAATGTATCTTTCATTATTTATATTGGAGAGGAGAATCCCAAATACTATGATGAAATTTTTGCATACGGTACAGACTTACTATATTGAGATCTGAATTTACAGGGAGTGTTCAATTGCAAGCACATCATGTTAGTTGCCTGCAGTCTTTCACTATAATCAGAAGGGGGAAATCTTTCTGCTTTTTAAATTTTTAATCACATTTCCTTCCCAGAAACTGTTCCAACACACGGGCACAATTTTCTTTCTTCAGTTTGAAGGTTGTTGATTTTGCCAGAAGGCATGTTAGCATTTGTCCACCTTAAAGTGTTTTTACATCACCATAAAGATAAGTACAAGTTGTGTTTATCTTCTGAGGAATTATACTTTTGGGATATTCTGTCACAGTCCTGATATAGATCTGAAAAAATTGAATGAACATTAAATCTAAATAAATTATTTTTCTCATAATCAGCATATATAGAATCAAATCACAGTATGAATTAATAAGGTGGGATGGAAAATGACAGTACACAAATCTTTGTCCTTCTATGATTTAGTGTGTATGGCTATGCTCAACATTGACTTATGAAAAAAGCTGAAAAATAAATGATTATCACTTTTTACACTGGAGTTTATGAAAC
>NW_010289029.1:2031-10606 GCF_000700745.2 Antrostomus carolinensis | reverse complement strand
AAAAAAAAAAAAAAAAAAAAAAGAAGCAGCTTTTTGCAAACGTAACAGCTGAAACGCATGCTTGTCTGAAAGAGCAAGAAATCTGGGAATATGCAACCAAAGATGGATTTTCAGCATCTAGTTTGTACACTGCAAGTTGCTTTTATCTGAAGATTTTAACTCCTAGGAATACTTGGGTGCTGCTTCCTATAAAAACCCTACCTATCTTCTCCCTACTTTCCCAGAACAAGTGTTTCTCCTGTTTAGCTCTCCAAAGGATGGGAACAGCTAACCACCACTCTAGTCTCCAGTGCAAATTACCTCCTCCTTACTTGTTGCTAACAATAAGGGTGAAAGAAGAGCTGGTGTTGGCTGAACAGCCTGAACTGAGGCAAAGAGAAGTGTTATTTGGGAAGAAACTTGAACAGGGAATTGCTGTCTGTGAGACTGTAGAGCTACTTTAATTATCTCCAGAAAGGGACCTCTCCAAATAGCTATGTCTCTCTACCAAACTCACTACTTCACGAGCAAGTTAAAATATATTATTAAATTTTCTCTTTGTTTAGCTCATGAGAGGCTAATCTAGGATTTTATGCTAGTTGATATATCTATATACAAATATATTAGAAACATACTTCTGATTGTTTCAGATTTTTTTGAAGACAGTTGGAGAATTGTCTCAGGGTTTTGAAAGCCTGAAAGTTGTTTCAGGGCAAATACGCAGGGGGCTGAAAGCCTGAAGGTTGACTCTTTCTCTATTTGAAGTGTGTGTTGTAATGGAAGTTTCCCATCAACTTGGCAGCTGGTAGAAGTGAGATGTTGCTTTTTTGTAGGTAGAGAGGGGAAGAGTTTTGACTGAAAATGGTTAATTAATAAAAGGCAACCAACTGTGAATATTAATTTTACTAGTGATTTAAATGTGGATATATATTTATTATAGTGCAAACTATAGTATGACAGTGCTCATAGCACATGGGTCTAAAGCAGTAAACTTAATACATAGTTATTAATTATTGATACTTTCTGTCACTGTACAAAGCAGACACTCTTCCTAAATGAACATTTACTTTCTTCGATGTCCAAACACAGAATATTGAGTAACTGTGATCACAAGAAGTAGTTGACAGATTGGCTCTGTTATTTGTAGATTGACATAAAGTCATCAAAGTTCCTGCAAACGGCCTATTTATTTATAGAAATGTCAAGATCTTATTAAAAGCTTTAGTCAAGCAAAATTAGTATTGCAAATTATATTAATTAGAGTATATCAAGCTATATTAACCAGCATAGGTTTTTTTTGTATTAGAAAGCTCTGAATGGTTGCACCAACACTAATTAAAAGAAGTGTACAGAAATCCTTTTTTTATTACCAGTCTGCTTTTCTTGTTCTACAGGTGTCAAACCATGCAAATAGCTAAAAAACAATTTAGAAAAACTACTAAAATTTAGTTTAAGTAGTGCTGAATACTGCTATCTTTTATGGCTCATTAAATAGACTCTTACAGCAAACTTCATTTCCAGCAGGTTTTTGAATATAATGTCAGATACTGAACTCAAAATAGAATGGGAATTTTCTGAGCTTTGCTTTAAGATATGCAAAAAAGAGCGTTTAATTGAATTTACTTCTAGGTATAGTAGCTCAAAGCTCTCACATCTGATTTAAAAACAATATATCAAGATTTTGAATATTGTAAATACTGTAAAATCAGACGTTATTCCCTGTGATAGATAAAAATGATTTGTAACAATTTTGGTATGTAATAAGATAAGAAGCAGAAGTACTGTTCACAATTTGTACTGATTTCTGGAGTTTAAAATGCAATCAACTGTCTCTTGAAGTCTGAGTTACAAATCTTTGGGGTAGGTACCTCAGCCCTCTTTCCCATTATAAGGTAAGGAAATACCTCTGCATCCTTGCTGTGTTCTTTCCTTGGGTGTTTCCTAGCATCTGCATTTGATGCTAGGGGATCCGTCTGAGATGCTGTAGACCTTCAGTTTAACCCTGTGTGAGTTTTTGTCACATTAAGCAAGGCTCCATGTGGATATATGTAGGGGGAAATTTTTATATTTCCCCTAATTAACGATCACTGGTTTTGTTTATGCCTTCTAATTATGTTCATTAGCACAGCACCTTTGTATTGTTCTCCTGGGAATGGAAACCTTTATGTTTTAAAAAATTAAAACATTTACCGGGTGGTTGCCTATTACCCACTCAGACTCTCAGTTGTTTTAAAATAGTTAAGATACAACTCACAACAGCCCACAGCTCTTAATATCATACAGTTTTAAAAGCCTTTGCTAAGGCTTTAAACATTGCTTATTTCCCCTTCTCCAACCCCCCCCAAACAATCAAAACTTGAAACTATTTGATACATAAATCAACATTAATGTTCAAGTTTAAATAATTTATACTGCAGAAAGCATTCCTCACCTTGCCCACTTTTCTTGGGCTAAATTCTGACAAGTTTACTGGGAGGTACAGGACATTTATGTAGTATTCTGTAATTTTCTAGCCTTTTCTAGGAAGGAGGCATTTTTGTCCCCAGTGTTTTCTTCAAGAAGCTTTCACCTGAGGACTTCTGTCCTCATTGTGACATAGAAATACACTCATAGTTTCTATGAACAGTGGAGTGGGACTAAGGAGAGGGGAAGGAAGGTGTGGGGATGGAGAAGGGGTTGTGTGTGACTTTAGAATTATTACTCTACTTAAATTTCTGGTAAGTATTACATAGTGCTATTTTTGCTGCCTGAGTATATCTGAAACATGAGCATGCAGATAACAGGTTTTACATGGGATCTACAGAAGATCTGTACCCTTCTTGGTTGGTATTTGATGTTCAGCTATAATGGTATTACAGACTGATGTTTACGCAACTGTTTCCCACTTTGTGTCCTGGTGGATTTCCTAACGATGATGAAGTTGGACTCAAAGGCCCCATGGTGTAGTTACTATTGCTGCCAACTTCAGTTGCACTGAATTCTCACATGGAAATTTTCAAGTGTAAACTCTAACATTTGTTTTCTGATCAGAAGCACAAAAGCATTCTTCTTATTTAAAAAAAAAATAAATTAAAATTTCCTGTCCTGAGTTTTCAAGTATGTATTTCTTAATTAGTGAACTTGACCTCTTAGCTTGTAAATTATCAGATCCCTCATTATAACCTAAAGGAATACATGTTCTTATTTTTTCCAGATGGGTTGTGGGGGCCTTTGTGGGAGTGGGGGTATTTAGAGTTGGTTAGAAAGTGGCTACTATTAAAAAGAGCTGTTTCATTGACTGAGATTTAATTTGGTCTGGGGAGGAACTCTTTAGAAGCCTGTGGGCATTTGCAAATGTTTCCACATGTCAAGGCAGTTTAAATGGTGGAACAGTTCTGAGCTGTGAAATGAGTGACTAAGTGCAGAGACCTGGTTTGTTTTTAAGTGTTCGTCTTAGATAATGACGCATTGGCAATTTAAAAATCATTCTTCATTAGTTTCAACTGAATGCCAGCCAGACTGTGCAGCTTAAGGAAAAAAAAAAAAGAAGAAGAATCCAGTATCAACAAACTAACCACAGGAGGCTCTTGCTTCATAGCGATGCTCAAAAATGTGTTAAAATGTTAGGAGAGTGTGAGAAGCCAAAGAAAACCTACTCTTGTCTGATCTGACACATAAATAAGTGGATTGATCTGACGTAAACAAGTGGATTAATCTGAGTTACAATGGTTTGCAGTTATCAATATGCTTTTGTAATAAACAGGTACTTGTAGGAGGGGGACAAAAAACCCTCTACCTGCCCTTCACTGATTCTTATCATAAAAGAAAACATTAAAGGAACAGCAGGACAAGATGTATATTTCAAGCAAACCAGAAGAGGCTTTCTTTTCTGTTTGATTTTGCACTTGGGGAATTTTACTTCATCTCTCCCTTCAAAGGTAGCTGAGAATTCATTTACTGTAGCCTGAGGTTATGATAGCAAAACAAAGGCTTGCAACTTAACATACTTCAGAAAAAACAAAATAATTCAATTAGACTAACTCACTTGGTTGTTCTTGGACACTTGTGAAGTTGGGAAGGACATGTAACTTCTGTTTTTAAAGGAGGCAGTCTGTAAACTGGAACGAAAAGAAGAATCTGGGAAAAGGAAGGGAGGAAGATTGAAAGGGAGCACTTGGACTAAAAAAAGTCATTCAGCTTTCACTTCTTCCTGAGGTGAACAGGGTTTTAAGTGGAAGACCCAAGAGGACTTGTCAGTTCTAAGGATAGTGAATTTAATCTAGAAGATAAAATGTTCATTAAAGTTGAGGTAGCTGAATGTTTTATACAAGTGGCCATATGATCATGGAAACTTTGTACTAATGATAATACAACTGTTTCTTCTCTAAAGCAAGTTACCTAACCTTAAGTGAGTAATTTGTCTTCAAGATTTGATGCATTATCCTTTTAATTATTTTTTTTCTGCTTTTCTGATATTTCATTTGCTGAATTTTCAAAGTGAACAGATGTCAGACAAGCCTTTATTATTTCTAGGATATTTTGTTTTGTTGTAGTGGAGATACTTAATGCTTAAATATGGTTGAACGTGTTGATCTAAGTCCTATCATATTCCTGAACTTAGTGGCTCAAGCTTTTTGACCTACACAATGTCATACATGTGCTTATAAATTATTTTGGGAGATTTTTTTTAAATACATAGAAATCTGGTAGATTTTTATGAAGACCAAGAACTACTAGTGGATTTTGCAGTAAACGGAGTTTGTACTGATCTAAATTAAATCCCATTGCTGTTCTTTTAACTTGCAAAGCAATTTGCCTGTTACTAGAGAATTGTGTCAAAGAATTGCCATAGGTAATCATACATAGTCTAAGTTGAGCTACATAAAGAATGTGATTTGAGTATCATAAGTCAAGATACTTTGTGGCTACATAACCTATGATGGCCTAATGGGGAATCTTTTCGTAGGCTGGAAGAATTTACGCTGTACTAGTCAGTCGATGCAGTTTGTACAACAGCTGGTCCTTTCACAATTAGTTTGCATCAGAGAACGCTTGTCTTCTGCTTTCTCCCATGTTTCTGTGACCTTCACTATACTTCACCTTCAAGGCCTCTCTAGCCAAAATAAGTGCAACTATTTCTGCCATCTGCCTCTGGTCAACATCCCACTGTAAAATGGTTTAAAATACAAATCACAAATTTCATTTGTTGACAGCCCTATCTAATCAACCTGACTTACTTCTTTATCTGCCACTGTATTTTTTTATTCTTTTTTTTACAGGGGTAAAAAAGGTCAATAAATGGAAACCTGAACCTTAAATAGTGAATATATATAATAAATCTATGTAAATATACTACATGTTACTTAGATTCTTTGTCACAGGTTTTGCAGTCACAGAGAAAGTGTATTGGCAGCCCTCTGCACTGAGTACTCCCCACTCCTCTTTGTCGTTGCTTCCCTGAAAAGGGGAGAAAGCTTATGTACACCTGGGCTTAAGCATGGACACTCAAACTAGGATTTCTGTGCGTACAGTGTGCTCCTTAGGGTGCTTGTGCTTGTGCAAGTGAACATTTCCTTCTGCCTTCTTTGCCCAGCCCACCTGATCTCACCAGAGATCTCCACTGCTACCCTGCTTGCAAGTGTCACCTTTATAGGACTAAGTTTACATCTCCTTTGAAGGATGAAGTTTTAAGCTCTGTTCCCCTCAGATGCTATACTCTGCTACTTTGACTTCAGAGGAGGAGGCACGTCAGCTGATCTTTGTCTCATCTTCCTGTCTTCCCTATTTTTCAAGCTAGCAATTCGAGTAGGTTTGAGACAACTCATCCCTTTACTTTTACATAAAAAGAAATGTCAGTGGAAAGAAATATTTTCCGCTTCTTTCCATAGTATTTCATTTGCTCTTTCTCACTCTGGTGATACAATTCATCCTTTTCAAAGCAGATATAAGTGCTCCTGGTTTTCCTTTTTTTGTATCCAGCACTTCCCATGGTGCTGAAAATCAGTTTTTAATCTCCCTAGTTAAAAATAGATTTGAGTTCAGTAAACAAGAAGATGAAATCAATTTCCCCCCCACCCCACTCCCGGGGCAGGTGAGTACATCTCTTTCTAATTTTCTATGTATTCAATTCCTTTCCAAATCCTCATAAGTAATCCTGCTTTTACAAACATATTTAGCTTCCTTTTTGGAGATGAGAGTTGCAGATGGTGAGATTTTTATAAAAATATTTAATCTGGGAATAAACCAAAGAGGATTTTAAAATGTGATGGGAAAAAACAGATGAAGAAAGGAATCTTGAAGTGATCCAGGAAATTCAAAGACAACTTAAACCCATTATATTTAGTATGTTAGTACCTGATTGCATTGTATTTTTCTTCTGTACAGAGTTGCAAGCATAAATTTCAGAACTTCTTGTAATGATATATTCTGTACTAGTAGGGACTATATGTCTTTGTAAGAAGTTGTTTCTAACATGATAATGCACTAATGGTGAAATAAACAGTTCTTAATTCAAAGAAGTTTGAAGATTTTTGATCCTCTATACTTTTGAACATCTTTCTTCAAATCCAAAACTTGTATTTTCATTTTTATTGATGGGTTAATATTTTTAGTATGTTAAACTTCAATGAAGAAAAAAGATTGTAAAAATGTGAATTGAAACATTTCAAACAAGTAGAGGAAAGAAGAACATAGTGTCAAATGCCTCTGTGATATTTCTTTCACGTGAAGGGCTGTAACAAATAGCACTTATCCTTGTGTTGGCAAATGTAAGAACTAGAGGTGTGACTGGACAACTGCAAGTGCTAAAATAGAGAGTAGGCATAGTGCTGGTTTTATTGCAATTTAAAAAAAAGGAATTGAGTTTTGTCTTACCTGTGAAAGAAATTTTGGCATTTAAAAGACAGAGAAATATATGCTTGTCTGTAAAATGTTAACAGTCACTGAATGAGCATAGCTTAGTGTATATTATTTTGGGAAAAAAAACATTTAGGAGACCTCCTTTAAAAAGGCTGCGAGATGTGAATGTGTTATGTAAATAAATGGATAGCCTTAAGGAGATCATTCATTACTTCTGCAAAACCAACTTTGTAGGTATGTGGCAGCTGGGAAAATGTATCTTCTTACTTTAAGAAGTAATTCCTTTTCACATTTTATTTAAAAACCCAACCAGAGGGAGGAATATGGACCAGTTAGAGGATTAGAGTGTAATGTATATCACTTATTATTTGATTCTCCAAGGAAGTATTCTGCTTAAGGAGGAAAGAGAGAAAAATTGAATTATGTTTGGTTTTGATTTTGTGTTAATTTATAGGCTTCTTTTATAAGCTACTAAGGAGAAAAAAAGAGTTATAAAGGGATCTTTTCACAGCCAGGATTGCTGCTATAAGTCATATTTTTCTTCTGTCCTCACAGCATTCCAGTTGTTCTAAAATGACCTTTGTCTTGGAATCTAGATTCCTTCCGTGAGAGTCTGCAGCTATCCTAAGTCTAAATTTAGCCATAGCACTACAACTTAAAATAAAATGTGAAGAACTAGAAAACACTCAAGTTGAATTTTTTAGTTTTTGCTAAACAGACTTGCCATCGACAGAATTCTTATTCACCTGTCTACCTGTGCTGCGGTTCCCTTAGAAGGCTGCGAGTCCTGAACAAGGGTGGATAGCCAGCTCTGCCTTCTAGCACCTTAGTTGCTTCCTCCAATTTGGTGTCATTCGCAAACTTGCTGAAGGTGCACTGCACTGAATCTGTTCATTCCAGTGGTTGATGAAGATGTCAAATTGTATTAGCCCCACTATTAACCACTGGGTAACACCACATGTAACTGGCTGCCAGTTGTATTTTGAATCATTGTCCAAGCTTTTGAGCCCAGTAGTACAGGCATTTTTTATCCTCCTTGTGCTCTGCTCATCCAATCCATATCACCTCAGTTTACCAATATGACCTTCCTAAAGCCAAGATAAATTATATCTACTGATCTCCATTATCCACAGAGCCATCCATTTAATCATAAAAGGCTTATTCGGGTTGGTCAAGTATGGTTTGCCTAGTGTTAGTTCCATTATGGCTCTTTCGTCTTGCACTTTTCGTGTTTAGACGTGACTTCCATGTAGACTTGCTCCATAATCACCACTGAAACTGAAGTGAGGCTGACTATCCTGAATTCTTTCTTGCCTTTTTGAAAATGAGCATAGTATTTGCCTTTTCCTAACCATGGGGGCCTCCTTCAGTCCTCACAGTTTTTGAAATGACAGAAGGTGTCTTCGTGATGACATTTTTCAGCTCCTTGCACACCCTTGAATGCTGCCCGTCTAGATTTGTATGTGTGCTTATGCAGGCAGTCCCTAACTTGATCCTCTTCTATCATGAGTAAGTTTTCTTGCCTACATGAACTTTGCTACTAGACACAGGTCTGTACAGTGACTGAGAGAAGACCTTGCTAGTGATTACTGAGGCAAAGGGCAGCACCAAACACCTCAGGTGTGGGTTCTAGTAAGACTACCCCAGGATACTACTAAGGATTTTAAGACAATGGAAGCTGAGATAGGTAGATAGGGTTAGTAGAAGATACGATCAAACAAGAATGCTTTCCTAGGTTTTCAGCAAAGGTTCTGAAAAG